>NC_092634.1:69374123-69573704 GCF_039555335.1 Amphiura filiformis | reverse complement strand
ATCAATTGGTATTGTCGCGAGGAAAATCTTCAAAACTCATCCTATTGACCTAGGCCTATTACATCGCGGGTTTGGCAACCCTGCAATACAGTTATATAACATCGCACCGCATTGTGAGGTGAACGAACTGAATGTTGACATTGTATTCAGGATTTAAAACAAGAACTGTCTTTAACCAGACAATGCGGTTGGTATAAAACATAGCGTGTGATATCATGATATCAACTTCAAAATCTAAAACAAAAAGTAAAGAAATAATTTAGGGCGAAATAAATAAACAGCGTACAGCAGGTGCTATCTTGTCAATAATGATAAGAGGAACATGAAAAAACCCAGCAGAGAGCATGCACCCCAGTAAAGAGTTAAATAAAGCAAGGAAAAATCATAATGTGCAGAAGGCCTACTTTTCGGATGATATTCACAGAAACAAAATAAAGAACTAAAGATCTAAAAACAAAAGTAAAGAAAATGAGGGCGAAATAAATAAACAGCGTACAGCATGTGATGATAATTATACACTTCGACCAAAAATTAAAAAAATACTTAACACGCGACATAAATAAACAGCCATCTATCAAGAATGACAAGAGGAACATGAAAAAAAAACACCTAATATATGAGAGCATGCACCCCAATAAAGAATTGCTTTAAAATAAAACAATGAAAAATCATGACATGTGAAATGTATGTTGATACACTTATAAATAATACTCAAGGGTGAAATAAAAACACCTTATCTACCGATATTTCCACAGTTAAACATACTCAGTGATCACTTGTACTAAAACAAAAATAAAAAATAATTCACAAAAGATAAAAGAAACACATAAAAAATAAATAAGAGAGCAAGACACCAAAAAAATTAGTAAAAGATAAAATAATGATAAAACGTACAAGAAGGGCAAAATATTTGTCGCAAAAACTTATTAAATGCTCATTTGCTCTAAGATATTTAATGTTTGCAATTTACTCCTAGTTTATCATTTATTTATTATTTATCTAGGCTTATATATCTTTTATTTATTTATCTATTAATTTATCTATTTATCAATTTATTTCAATATCATTATTATTAAGTGCCTATTTATAATGATATTTAAATCTATCAACATTATGCTTACGTCATCCAGGAGTTATTATCCCACTTGAAATCGCCATATAAACACAAATTAATAAAGAAATACCCAATGGGTGAAATAAAAGCATGATCTATCTTTTCAAGAATGAAAAGAGGATATAAAAAATATAACAGAGCATGTCCTATAAACATGATAAAGAATTATTTAAAATCGTACAAATGTGAAACATGTAATATGACATATACTTAAGGGATCTGGAATGAGCGTTTTGAGCGTTTCGACAGTATTTTTGTGGGAAATGAGAGCACATCAGACATATCGAATTGCATTCTGAATACGAAGAATGTCTTTCTCATATCAAATAATTTTCATTTTTTGAAATTCACGATATAATGCAAATTTTATGACAAATTATTAAAATTTGATATTTTTCAAATTTTTCATATATAACAGTCCTCGAAGTAAATTTTATAAATCTAATGACATATTCTTAAAGTGTATGTAACTGGGAGGAAAAGCCGACGATCAATTGAAAATTTTGACCTTTCATATTGAAGATATGGATTTTATTTCCCAAAAGACCTATTTTTTTTGGGAATCCATATCTTCAATACGAAAGGTCAAAATTTTCAATTGATCGTCGGCCTTTCCTCCCAGCTACATATACTTAAAGAATGTATCATTAAATTTATAAAATTTACTTCGAAGACTGTTATATAAAAATATCAATTTTTAATGATTTGTCATAAAATGTGTATTACATTGCGAATTTCAAAAAATCACAATTATTTGATATCAGGACATTCTTAGTATTCAGAATGCAATTCGATATGTCTGATGTGCTCTAATGTCCCACAATAAATACTGTCCAAACGTTCATACCCCAGCCCTTAACATAAAACAAAATAAAACGGTCATGATAATATGACATTAAGGGCGAACACCACTAATGAAGCGTCTTGGTTGAAATGCACGTGAAAATTAATGTCTTTCTTTGCTCAATTTGAGGCCTTTTTTTTTTTTTTTTTTGCCTGATGTACCCCGTTACATTTTATTAAGAAACAAGGTAGTATAGTTTCTCTCCATTGATTTTGCAATAGCGTCTCCAGGAGGTGGTCTCTGATGGGCTTTCAGATTTATGCGGTGGGGGGGCTTAATGGCTAAAATCGCCAAAAACCGCCTGATTTTACATATCCCTCTAGCGTTGGTTGTCAGTAGATTGCAGTCACTCCTCATCAAGTGTTGACAAAGACAACAGTGGTTGTTGAAACGTACACAGTAAGTGCATTTTCTTGGATCAGATACTACGAACTCTGGTTTACTAGTTTACTCTACCGATCCTGATGAATTTGTTCAATCAATAACGATATCTGGGGACCAATCACAAGCCAGATTCATTTAAAGATGCATTACATCATGACCAATTTTAGTTAGGCCAGAAATTGGCCTAACTCTCCATAGAATCCCGTGTTAAAAAGTTATCCGCAATCCAAAGTCAGTAGTCCACTTGGGAAGCTAACAAACAGAGGGCGTACGGTGACTGAAAAGATTAGATGTGAAAATCTATCAATTGTGCACAAATAATAATCAGAGTTTTAAGCTTAAATGCAATAGCCAGAAGCACAATTGGCAAGTGGAGTACGGAGAAGTCTAGCTACACCCTGGAAGGGAAAAAAACAGTATTTGAAACGAGGAAATGTGCAATATGGCTTAATGTAATACATTAGAAAAGGCTTAAAAGGCAACTATTAGGCCCTGATTCATATTTAATCATCATTTAGGCCTGTAAATTAGATTGTCTGTGTAAATTTAGCAGGATCCGACTTTTTATGACGACTTTCAAAATGTGTTACATTTCAGAAACACCAAGCTGTTTGTGAGGTGGCGTTAGCTGTATGGGTTATAGGTTGAACTTTTTACAATATTTCTGGCAAAAAATCCTGAAATCCATATATTAATTTTTACAATGGATGTCGTCATCTGACCTTCTGCTTGCAGAAAGGGGAACTTTTGAAGAACTGAGTTGTTTTCCCGGCCCCTGTCTGTACAGAAAGTCAGTGGGGGTTATTTACTGTTGTGCACCCTAAAAGGCCCTTGTCATAACCAATGGTGGCGGCATGATTTTTCCCGTGCATGAGGGTTTAGGGAAAATTAAATTATATGTCTAAACTTGAGGTTGCATGTGTAAAACATGGTCTTTTTTTAACGCATGTTTGGGGTATTGAAATGATATTTTTTGGCTTGCACAATCATGGTAAAGATCCATGTCATACATAAGAGATTATAGGACATACAATACTTGGTAGGCCTAATGATAATGCGTAAACTTTGTACCTGTTAGGGAACTGAAATCAGACTGAAAACACAAACGTCATTCGAGGCTCTGTCTCACCAGTTGCATTTACAAGGCCCTTGTTATAACCAGTGGTGGCGGATGATTTTTTTCTGGGGGAGGGTCACACAAGGTTCTGAACAGAAACGTCACATACGGACCAACCCACACTACCGAGAACCGCGAATGCCGAGAACCGCGAAAGCCGAGAACCGCTCTAGTTGACATTGGCATGAGCGTCATGTGCTGGACCTGTGTCGGCTGCTTACACCTTTCTTAAAGCACACTGCATATAAATTACAATACAATCAGTGACAATGACAAGAGGTCATAATCATACTGAGAGATCATTGCTGGCAGTTATACTACAAGTCACTCCTCCCTGCGCCATACATAAATTCTCCCAGCCACATTTCCCTAATAATCGTAATTATTTAATTATAAAAAAGTGACTTAAGTTCGGCAGAGGTGGGGCTCGACCTCACGCCGCACCGCTATCATTGATTTTGAATGAGCCTAGCGCCTTAAACCGCTCGGCTACCTGACTTGTTGGTATCCATCTTGAAACTTTTTTGAACATATAATCGCAACTTCAACACAGGCTTACCACGTGACAAGCAAAGACAGAAAACGTACCATATTTTGGAATTGTATTTGCTTAAAAACATGAATGTGTATTAATAGCGCTCAATTATTAATTGAGCGCTGCGTGTTCTACATACAGAAATTCGACAATAAATGTCATGCACAATACATTATATCGATTTTGACTCGTCGGGCTGCATGTGCGCGACTCGTATAATACATGTGGGTCAGTATATGGAGCCTGCCATTTTTCTTGTATACACCAAATTAGACCCCAAATTTTATTTCAGGAATGAATAAAAGATTAGATTACCATAAAAACAGAACAGTTATCTTTGGCGGGGTCTAATGTAGTTTTTCAACGTTTTTTCTATCGTCATTTTCACTAAATTATTTTTGCGTATATAAAAGTGAAATAAAAGTATCTGCCTCTTGAACGACATCAAATGTGCCACAATTGGGTATCACGAATCGTTATATGTGACTCCTCGTCACAACTGAGCCCAGAAGTCGCCAATCATCATTTTTGAGATATTCAACCAAAATATTCTGCTTTAAATTAGCTTTAAAATGATGTATATCATGTCTATAGTACTTGACATTTAAGTAGTGAAAAATCAATAAAACAGTCAATAAATCCTTTGTTTCCTATTGTTTATTGTTAAGTTCGATGGAGCATATCTCAATAGTGGCACTGGCGACATCCGGGCTCAGTTGTGGCGAGGAGTCACATATATGATGTGCAGTTAATATTCATATTTTCTTTTATACAGAGGTTGTTTCAGTTTTGACACAAAAATATTTCATTGAAAACCCTCTCACTCGGCTATTTCAAAAAGGTAACCACGCTTGCTTCCCTATAGAATGTGCAATAAAAAAAAATAGCAATACAATTTTTACAATTAGAAACTCTTTGGTTGGTGAAAATAGGAGTGAAAATAGGACTGATTACATGTATGTTGTATATAGGTGTTGATATTATAAGTGCAAATAAAGGGTTCACAAAAAACAACTCCCCCCCCTAAAATTACAAAACATTTTTTTGCATAACTTGATATACATTTTGTGGATTTGAAAAATTTAAAAACCTGTGAATAAAGGAATTGTTTTTCTACCCTCTTAATGTTCTTTCGTCTGAAAATCTTTTTGTTTTGGCCAAAAATAATCACGTTTTCTAAAAATTATGCTTTCAGAAAAAGTTGCACTTTTCAACATCCTCATTTATGTCAAAATTAGCTTCAACAAATCATTATTTTGCACTACGTGATGGTTGCATGGGTGACTAAGAGTTCAGAGACAAAAAGGTGAAGGAAAAAACCCAATTAAATCAATCGTAACATTGATACCGAGAAAGGTTTGTACATGGGATGTTGAAATGCGCAACTTTTTTTAAAGCATCATTTTTGAAAAATGTGATTATTTTTGACCAAAACAAAAAGATTTTGAGAAGGGATAACTTTGGTATGGTAGTAAAACGATGCCTCTATTCACAGGTTTTTAAATTGTTCAAATCAAAAAAATGAATGTTAAGTTATGCAAAGAAATGTTTTGCAACTCCTAAATTGATTTTACCATTTTTGAAACACCGGCTCAATAAAATCTTCTAGAAAAACCTCGTACATGTCAATTAGTCATTGTTTTATACTGCAAGATGATTGCATGGGTGACTGGGTAATCGTATACATAAAAATTTAAGAAAACAAAAACACCATTAAATAAATCAAAACATTGATATCGAGAATGTTTTTGTACATTAAATGTATAGTATGTGGAAAAGTGCAACTTTTTCTGAAAGCATCATTTTTGGAAAATGTGATTATTTTTGGCCAAAACAAAAAGATTTTTTAAGCAAAGAACTTCGGAAGGGTAGGAAAATTATTCCTTTATTCATAGGTTTTTAGATTTTTCAAATCAACGAAATGTATGTCAAGTTATGCAAATAAATGTCTTATAATTGTAGGGGGGGCGGGAATTATTTTTGGTGAACCCTTTATAATGCATAGCCTAATTGGTATTGCAAATGGTATAAAATGCCAAAAGCACCAGATCGCTACAAATGTATTTATTAGAATCCGGCCAGATGCACCTTTTTTCAACATTTATGTGCGCTTACTGCTCTGGGGAAAGATTAAAATCTGTTCAAAGTATTTATATTCTTATTTACATTCTATTAACAAATCTGCAAGTGACTTAAATCTAATAAGTCAAAGTCTAGTTCTATTGAAAACAAATCAAAATACGTTTGGCATGTTGGTAAACAAATTCCAGTTTCCTTAACTATTAACTGTACGTGACAAAAACAGGTAAGCTACAACCAATGTTCCTAAAACAACCCATCGAATTAGATTACAGTATGCTTTATTGCAGCCTTAACATGCTTAGCCAAAGAGGACAGCGATTTGCATGATAAGGCTTTGTTTAGTTAAGTGCTAAGCAAGTTTGGATAGAGTGTACAGAGTTGCCTTGGAGGTGTAGAGTTGTTTTAGTTCAATTACGTGATATCTCCCAAGGCAGATAAATTCGATACACCATGTCTGCCACGGAGAATTAAAGGTGATTGCAACACGTCATCTTATATTTCTAGGCTATGCCGTTATATGCGCATCTAAGTATTAGATCCAAAAGATTACTTTTGAAACCGATTCAGATTTATTACGAAAACTAGTTTTTAGCTAAATGCATAGTTAAAACATTTAGGGTTTAAGGTGTGAATGTTCTTCAAAATAACGTACAACAGTATGCTTCGACTATATTTATAAATATCTTTTATAAATACGCATGTGACCACCTTCGCGCTGCCATAAAAGCTTGTAGACACAAGTCTTGAAGTGACCTTCTATATACATAGCAGGTTGTCTTTCTATACATTTTGAAAGCAAAGGCGGTAAACAACGCGAGACTGTGAAGCAAATGTGTCAACTTTGTGATTATATTTTAAACATTTCCATTGATAAATAGTTATTTCGTCGGCGAACTAAGTACTTTCAAAATGTTGTTTTTGATAGTATATTACAATTCGGAATCCCCCGTGTGTAATCATTCGTCGGTCGCACAGACGAGTATATACCAAGCTTGACGTTGAATCGACATCTTGTCCTCCCACAACTGTGAAATTACTGGCGTATGTCCATTCGAAAGGACTCAATGGCTATTTGCTGTCAATTAAAATAACTGTACATCACAGTTTTACCACATTCCTTAGAGTAATTGATAGAACACTTTACAGAATTGGGTGGCAATCATGTGGTTCATTTGAAGCTCCCAGTGGAATAGCTCCTACGAGCTTCTGAATTTCTTCATGTGGGGCAAGACCTCCTGCAGACGACCTCGATGAACCCCGGAGATACATAATTGGGCAAGTTGACAGGCAGGACAAAACTCTCTTAAGACGTGCTATGAATGCCATGTTGAGCAGAGCTAATATCTGCATACAGATGAATGGTGACAATGCCCTGATGGCCTAACACTAAGACTTTTGATTAATCAATTTTGCGCAATCGGTTCACAACATTTGCTACTGAAGGTCTTTTTATCTTTCAGTATTGGTTTTAGTTTTCGTTCTCGGGTTCAGATCTCGTTGTTATTTGAAGTATTAACATGGTACGTGTGAACAATCATTTTTATTCTAGTCTTTTGTTGCTCACTAAAAAGTTTAAGGAAGTAAATATTTGTTTTAGGTTTGTTAGCTATGTAAATTTATGACATGAAAACTTGAAATGTGAGGGTTGGTGCTAATCCAGGAGAGGGGAGACTGATTCGGAGAGGGAGGGAGGAAGCAAAATAGGAGAGCTACATTGATAACAAAAAGTCAGGAGGAAGGGCGACACTGCGGTCCTGTAAAGCCAGGATTTATTGGTGGTACGATCGACTCAAAAGTGGACCTTTGGTGATTTAAGGGTTGATTGGCAACGTTTTTACAGAAAAAAAGCGGACCTTTTCATTCTGATTGGCATTTTGTCACATTATTGTAAACAAGTTTAACATTATCAAATGCCTATTATATGTATTAGAGGACAAAAGGGGAGGGGGCGCTAGACCACTAGAACACCGGTGTTCCACGGACACTGTGGGTGTTCCATAATCTTGTCTCATCCAGCCTTTATTGACAACAGGCATCTACCTCTATTAAAATAAGCTAATTAGTACTTCAAACTTAACATTGAATTCAAGTTGCAGATCAACTCACATAATCTTTTGCATTTTCTGAACAATAGACTCGCAGAAACTGAAAAGATAAAAAGACACTGAGTCCTACACACGCCAGTAGTTTTACAGTTGTGGAATGATAAGGTGTTGATTTAGCTATCAACTCAAGTATTTTGACCAAATACCTTATACTTTTTAACCTTGTGGAATTTATCGAACTCCCGGGGATCGAAGTTTTCTTATTCATGGGCTGAAATGTGTATTGATATTTTGCATCTGACGTTTACAAGAAAACTGTTAATTTTATGCATAATAATTGTCAAAACAATTCTATAGCTGATACGTTTCCTCTCTGCAAAGATCTATTCACATTATTGAATGTAATAATTTTCAGAAGAGAGTTATTTTTTAAAATAGCATTTTTTCACTTACCCTGAAATGGTAATAAAACTGGAAAATATTGCGGCCAGAATGCATTTTCAATTAAATATTAAGTGTAGAACACCTAACATCAGAGTAAAAATATAATAATTATGTAAGGATACTACCCTTAGGGTACTTACTACACGTCACTGCATGCAAACAATCAAGATTTGTAACAAATAATAAGGTTACTTTTTGTAAACAGTATATCGTCTATAGGGACTCCATGCATCTCACCAAGGTATCTCCATGATATATTTCCTCGAATGTGTAACTCTCTGTACTTCTTTTTAGTGACCCATCAATGTAAGAATTTTGTATTATCTAATGCATAATATTCGTGATTGCAATTTTATTGCATTTTGAACTAAATTGAGTTTCTCATCATTTAAGAATTATGGATCATAATAGCGTAAGATTAGAACTACTATTACAATCCCTGCGAGGAAATTTGATTCTCTAATCCAATAGGAGCAACGGAGAATAAAACATGTTTCTCCATTTTACCAAAATGTGTGAAATGAAATAAGAGTTGGGGTAAGTCTCAATAATCGAAATGGATTTTTAAAAATTACTTGAACAAAATTCCGCATGCTTTCAGACATTTATTTTGAAATTTGGTGCGCTATGGTTAAAAGTCAAATTTATTATGAACTAATTGGACTTGCGGGGACTGTGATTGTCCCTATACCTGTATTGCAGGAATTAACCATCCTTTCGGCGTTCGTCTCAAAGAAAACCCAAAAAAGTTGGGGGGAATTTGAAACTAAACCATACAGACATTCAAAAGTCAGCTATCGCCGATCATGTTTCCCCTACAAATCATACCATCAATTGAACGGACTCAATTCAGCACAAAATCATTTGAAAGATCAAATTAAGACCGATATTCAACTTCATTATGACCAAAATTAATGCGTGATTGGTCCTTTTTGTGCAAATTTTCGCGCGCTCCGCTCCGCTACGCCACTGTCCTACACGTCGGACTATGCCGTGCACATCCTTGGTCAGGGGCACCCGATCTACTTTCGCCCCGGGCACCCTGGCCCAAAGTTACGCCACTGGCTTGTCTGATAAAACTACTAGTCTAGCTATGACTGATTTTGTATTCGATTTTGCGATTTACTTTCTTCTAATATTAGAAACTTTATTGCTCATGCAAAATAACTGCTTATAGGACCGTTTTGAATTCTACTGTAACCGCATGATACTTAATTCCAAACAGATGTTTCTATACATGTTTGCTTTGGGAATAGAACACTATTTTTAAAGAACTCATATGCATTTTATCTACCCATACCGGGTATGTAGATGTATTCATACGAAGTCAAATTATATATTGTAGGTCACATCACATACTGACCTATTCGACGTATTACTACGGTGTACCATGAGGGCCAATAATTTCCCAGAAAAAAATGTATTTCCCAGAAAAAATATATTTTTCCCAGAAAAATAAAAAATTTCCCAGAAAAAATATTTATCCTAGAAAAACAGAAAAAATAACTTTCCCAGAAAAAAATATTTATCCCACAAAAAAAATAGTTTTCCCAGAAAATAGCGACTTGTTGGATTCGGCTTCATGGGACCATGTGTCTTAGGATCCTTAAAAGGGTAGCGAGAATACTGAGTTCTTTCTTTTTAATTTGACACCTAAACCATGATTTTCCATAGATGCTAATTAATTTATTATTACTAATTATAGTTGATATATGTCAATAATATATGATATTTTTAGAACTCTCAGCAAAAGAGATTGAAACGCTTACAATTTGTAATGATAAAATATAAATTTCTTCTTTTAGTGAATATACGTTATTAAAATTATAAGAAAACGACGAACTTTTTTCTTCACACATTCTTAAAAAATGGTTTGCTCCTTTTGTAGTTATATTGTATTATCTATCGTGTTAGCAATGATATATGATCACATATCGTAAACATAACTCGCGTACTGTTGTTCTAACTGTTTGAGGAATATAATGTTCATGGAGGCGAGTGTAATGAAAGACTATAATCACTAGAATGATCCGCTTGAACATTACGTTAACATTTATGTTCTGCCATCAGCTATTTAGGGAGAGTCATTTATCTAACTATTGTTACAAATATTTAGGCAGGCCGTAAACTCGTAAACATTACAGACAATATAACGATCGTGGTCATTATCCTATATGTTTCGTGGTCAATGCACTGGAGATTTGTAATGTGTGTTTAAATAGTTTTCATCATTCCAGTCGTTGCCCGATACTGTCTCCTTTTAAATATTACTTTTGACCAACAGACTTGATAAAGAGTACTAATGCTATATGTCATGTGCTTAGTTTCTTTACCATTTTGAATTAATAATTTAAGAATAGTTTGCTTTAAAGTATCGAACAAATTATTAGTTGTTTCTAGTATTATGGGCGTTAATAATACCCCACTCTCTTCTGCGCTACGGAGCAATATCACCTAAAATGTATTGTTTATAGTGTACATGTGTCAGATAATCTATTGCATACTGCAGTTACTGTCCGTTTTCCTATACACAATACACAGAGCTCTCACAATTGACGCGTGACCTCCACAAGTAGTGTACGTTAGAAGTATAGGCAATTGCCTAGTTAACGTCGCTGTGTGAAAAATAACCGACCAATATTTAAAGTACTCTTATATATAAATATAGTTTTGTAACATGTCCTACATTTTTAGCTAATTTAGATGTTTGGAAATATTCGCACTTTGGTGTTTTAGTGTATGTTATAGGTTATAGGACATTGCCTTGTTAACATCACTGTGTGAAAAAAAACCGGCCAATATTTAAAGTACTCTTCTGAAATTTTAGAAAATATAGTTTTGTAACATGTCCTAAATTTTTAGCTAATTTAGGTGTTTGGAAATAGTCGCACTTTTGTGTATTAGGAAGGATATGTAAACGACAGATAACGCCAAAGAATATGAAGAAATTATTTCCAAATCGTGTTACGGTCCACAGTCATTATGTTTCTCATTTTCAAGAATTCTGGTTAACAATATGCACACTATTGTCTCATTTCGTGAACAAAGGTCCACACAGTATTGTTACCTTGCGATTGCTTTATAATCGTTCACAAAACTGAAACTATAATACCAGCTCATTGCTCATTGCACAGGTAAAACAGAAACATGTGTAGTGTATATTTAACCAGAGATGATCTGATGTAACATAGTTGAGCTGTTTTCAATGAGTGCTATCATGGTTTAGTAGCTTTTAATGGGGATTAAGTCCTGCAAAGGTCGTGGTGAATTCTACTGTAGACATGACTGCATCATGGTTTATAACGTGCAGGTTTAAATGGCTATGAAGGTATGTCGTAGAATATAACGCACGGGAGAAGAATACATAACGGTGAATAGAAACATATACTAAAAAGTACATCTCCAACTAATGAAAGAACATTACTCCAAAACAGTCTGATGTCTTATGCCAAATTTGGGATAAGCATTCAAGGCAGAATTTATTTCTGAACAATATGATAATTCATTTGCTGCAATGACCCCAATATTGATATCAATGCGTACATTTAAATGACCGTGACCCAAAATCCTAGTGTCCCGTATTCAGTGTTCATGGAAGGAAATATTTTCCGCTTTCCTTGGATTATTACTTGGATTATTGCTCGTCCAAATAGCTTTGATAAAGATAAGGTACACAATATTGTGTCAGATCAAGCTATTGTGGACAATTTAGATGCAGAATACTTATAAATTAGTTGAGACTCTTGAACTAGTAGGCCCTACCATTTCTTGAGAGCTCTTGAAGTCATGAAACATTTTAAAATAATTTCTAAACAACTCGAAAGAAGTTGCTTTTTAAAGTCTAAATCCTAACCCTAAAACCTGAATTTTGTTGTGGCTTGCTTCTGATAACTCCACGCGATTTTTTATTCGTCTCATTCAAATTTGTCAGCTTTAAATTGACGTTTATCAGTCTCAACTGATCTGGAACATGTAATCTCCTTTTACCTCTTCACGAATTGCACACATGAACTTATTTACACGACACATTTTATTTGATTGGAAGAAAACATGCAGCGAGGTACCGCATTAACTGTGCTTTTGAGAATCTTAAACATAGTTTCTTATTCACATTGTTTACAAATTTATTTTAATGTGCACGTATTCTAGATCAAACAAACAAGATAACCTTTTTTTCTACTGAAAAACGTCTAATTCTAGAAACCGTTATAAACAATCTCTACGTCAAAAACTACATCCATGTACAATGTATTTTATTGATATGCGGGTCTTCAAGATGATAAAAGGATACAAGTATACATTTTAATGTTTTTAACATTCTAGTGTATATATGAAAGAAATACTCGCGACTACATGTGTTGAACATTACAATCCAGCAGTAAATGTTACTCAATGTTGATAAAATGCATATCGCAGCCAAAAAGCTAAAACGGCAAAGAGTAAGTGTTCTTAAAATGAATTAAAAATTTAATTTAAATTACAAAGTGGGACAAAAATTTGACTTGGTCTCCTCACACTACAGTCCTGGCTTCGCGTCTGTAAAAACAATAAACATGAAAGATATAATATAACTTGACTAGAAAAAAAAAAGAATATCCCCGATCAAACAGTCTCATACCCTCACTTACTCACTCATCGGACCTTTTAAAGGAGCAATGTCTATTAAAGGGGGGGGTAACCCTATTGGTTTTGGATATGGATTGTCTTTAAAATTACATAATAATATCAAATATCGCCCCTTTATGCTGCTTTGTGAAAAAAAGAGCATTTTCAGCGTAAATGTGAATAAATACCAAATTTGCAATCCAATACCTTGGTATACGTGAATTGCATTATGGGCAGGCAAGCAACAACAACAATTCCCGTTCGTATGACGAATGCATGACATGCTGTACAATGCCCGGCCGCGAACTTTTTTTCCGTAGTTAACATTTGAATAGGAGGGAGTTTAAAAAGATCCATATACATGGTGTCTCCAAATCCAGATGTGTCAAAACCCACATTCAATCGTATATACATAAAATGTCTACATACCGGATTCAATCATCCTATATATAATATGTCTTTTTATATTATAAATATAATGTGCTTTTGCTCTGTGTCTTGGTGTCATTGGTGACAAAACCTGGATTCAAGCATTCTATATATATTATGTCTTTTATATTATAAATATAATGTGTTTTTGCTCTGTGTCTTGGTGTCATTGGTGACAAAACCTGGATTCAATCATCCTTTATATAATATGTCTTTTTATATTATAAATATAATGTGCTTTTGCTCTGTGTCTTGGTGTCATTGGTGACAAAACCTGGATTCAATCATCCTATATATAATATGTCTTTTTATATTATAAATATAATGTGTTTTTGCTCTGTGTCTTGGTGTCATTGGTGACAAACCCTGGATTCAAGTATTCTATATATATTATGTCTTTTTATATTATAAATATAATGTGTTTTTGCTCTGTGTCTTGGTGTCATTGGTGACAAAACCTGGATTCAAGCATTCTATATATATTATGTCTTTTATAGATTCAATCATCTTATATATAATATGTCTTTTTATATTATAAATATAATGTGCTTTTGCTCTGTGTCTTGGTGTCATTGGTGACAAAACCTGGATTCAATCATCTTATATATAATATGTCTTTTTATATTATAAATATAATGTGCTTTTGCTCTGTGTCTTGGTGTCATTGGTGACAAAACCTGGATTCAAGCATTCTATATATATATGTCTTTTTATATTATAAATATAATGTGTTTTTTGCTCTGTGTCTTGGTGTCATTGGTGACAAAACCTGGATTCAATATTCTATATATAATATGTCTTTTTATATTATAAATATAATGTGTTTTTGCTCTGTGTCTTGGTGTTATTGGTGACAAAACCTGGATTCAATCATCCTATATATAATATGTCTTTTTATATTATAAATATAATGTGCTTTTGCTCTGTGTCTTGGTGTCATTGGTGACAAAACCTGGATTCAAGCATTCTATATATATTATGTCTTTTTATATTATAAATATAATGTGTTTTTGCTCTGTGTCTTGGTGTCATTGGTGACAAAACCTGGATTCAATCATCCTTTATATAATATGTCTTTTTATATTATAAATATAATGTGCTTTTGCTCTGTGTCTTGGTGTCATTGGTGACAAAACCTGGATTCAATCATCCTATATATAATATGTCTTTTTATATTATAAATATAATGTGCTTTTGCTCTGTGTCTTGGTGTCATTGGTGACAAACCCTGGATTCAAGTATTCTATATATATTATGTCTTTTTATATTATAAATATAATGTGTTTTTGCTCTGTGTCTTGGTGTCATTGGTGACAAAACCTGGATTCAAGCATTCTATATATATTATGTCTTTTTATAGATTCAATCATCTTATATATAATATGTCTTTTTATATTATAAATATAATGTGCTTTTGCTCTGTGTCTTGGTGTCATTGGTGACAAAACCTGGATTCAATCATCTTATATATAATATGTCTTTTTATATTATAAATATAATGTGCTTTTGCTCTGTGTCTTGGTGTCATTGGTGACAAAACCTGGATTCAAGCATTCTATATATATTATGTCTTTTTATATATTATAAATATAATGTGTTTTTTGCTCTGTGTCTTGGTGTCATTGGTGACAAACCTGGATTCAATCATCCTTTATATAATATGTCTTTTTATATTATAAATATAATGTGCTTTTTGCTCTGTGTCTTGGTGTCATTGGTGACAAAACCTGGATTCAATCATCCTATACAAAGTATGTCTTTTTATATTATAAATATAATGTGTTTTTGCTCTGTGTCTTGGTGTCATTGGTGACAAAACCTGGATTCAAGTATTCTATATATATTATGTCTTTTTATATTATAAATATAATGTGTTTTTGCTCTGTGTCTTGGTGTCATTGGTGACAAAACCTGGATTCAATCATCCTTTATATAATATGTCTTTTTATATTATAAATATAATGTGCTTTTGCTCTGTGTCTTGGTGTCATTGGTGACAAAACCTGGATTCAATCATTCTATATATAATATGTCTTTTTATATTATAAATATAATGTGTTTTTGCTCTGTGTCTTGGTGTCATTGGTGACAAAACCTGGATTCAATCATCCTTTATATAATATGTCTTTTTATATTATAAATATAATGTGCTTTTGCTCTGTGTCTTGGTGTCATTGGTGACAAAACCTGGATTCAATCATCCTATATATAATATGTCTTTTTATATTATAAATATAATGTGATTTTGCTCTGTGTCTTGGTGTCATTGGTGACAAAACCTGGATTCAATCATCCTATATATAATATGTCTTTTATATTATAAATATAATGTGCTTTTGCTCTGTGTCTTGGTGTCATTGGTGACAAAACCTGGATTCAATCATATATAATATGTCTATATATAATATGTCTTTTTGGTGTCATTGGTGACAAAACCTATTATAAATATAATGTGTTTTTGCTCTGTGTCTTGGTGTCATTGGTGACAAAACCTGGATTCAAGTATCCTATATATAATATGTCTTTTTATATTATAAATATAATGTGTTTTTGCTCTGTGTCTTGGTGTCATTGGTGACAAAACCTGGATTCAAGTATTCTATATATAATATGTCTTTTATATTATAAATATAATGTGTTTTTTGCATGACAAAACCTGGATTCATATATATATGTCTTTTTATATTATAAATATAATGTGTTTTTGCTCTGTGTCTTGGTGTCATTGGTGACAAAACCTGGATTCAAGTATTCTATATATAATATGTCTTTTTATATTATAAATATAATGTGTTTTTGCTCAAGTATTCTATATATAATATGTCTTTTTATATTATAAATGTAATGTGTTTTTGCTTTGTGTCTTGGTGTCATTGGTGACACAACCTGGATTCAAGTATTCTATATATAATATGTCTTTTTATATTATAAATATAATGTGTTTTTGCTTTTTTGGTGTCATTGTGACAAAAGCCTGGATTCAAGTCATTATAATATGTCTTTTTATATTATAAATATAATGTGTTTTTGCCTGGATTCAAGTATTCTATATATATATATGTCTTTTTATATTATAAATATAATGTGCTTTTTGCTCTGTGTCTTGGTGTCATTGGTGACAAAACCTGGATTCAAGTATTCTATATATAATATGTTTTTATATTTTTTTGCTATTATAAATATAATGTGCTTTTTTATATTATAAATATAATGTGTTTTTGCCCTGTGTCTTGGTGTCATTGGTGACAAAACCTGGATTCAAGTATTCTATATATAATATGTCTTTTTATATTATAAATATAATGTGTTTTTGCTCTGTGTCTTGGTGTCATTGGTGACAAAACCTGGATTCAAGTATTCTATATATAATATGTCTTTTTATATTATAAATATAATGTGTTTTGCTCTGTGTCTTGGTGTCATTGGTGACAAAACCTGGATTCAAGTATTCTATATATAATATGTCTTTTTATATTATAAATATAATGTGTTTTTTGCTCTGTGTCTTGGTGTCATTGGTGACAAAACCTGATTCAAATTCTATATATAATATGTCTTTTTATATTATAAATATAATGTGTTTTGCCTGTGTCTTGGTGTCATTCAAAACCTGGATTCAAGTATTCTATTTATAATTTGTCTTTTATATTATAAATATAATGTGCTTTTGCTCTGTGTCTTGGTGTCATTGGTGACAAAACCTGGATTCAAGTATTCTATATATAATATGTCTTTTTATATTATAAATATAATGTGTTTTGCTCTGTGTCTTGGTGTCATTGGTGACAAAACCTGGATTCAAGTATTCTATATATAATATGTCTTTTTATATTATAAATATAATGTGTTTTTTTGTATTGGTGTCATTGGTGAAAACCTGGATTCAATATTCTATATATAATATGTCTTTTTATATTATAAATATAATGTGTTTTGCCCTGTGTCTTGGTGTCATTGGTGACAAAACCTGGATTCAAGTATTCTATATATAATATGTCTTTTTATATTATAAATATAATGTGTTTTGCTCTGTGTCTTGGTGTCATTGGTGACAAAACCTGGATTCAAGTATTCTATATATAATATGTCTTTTTATATTATAAATATAATGTGTTTTTGCTCTGTGTCTTGGTGTCATTGGTGACAAAACCTGGATTCAAGTATTCTATATATAATATGTCTTTTTATATTATAAATATAATGTGTTTTTGCTCTGTGTCTTGGTGTCATTGGTGACAAAACCTGGATTCAAGTATTCTATATATAATATGTCTTTTTATATTATAAATATAATGTGCTTTTTCTCTGTGTCTTGGTGTCATTGGTGACAAAACCTGATTCAAGTATTCTATACATATTATAATTGTCATTGGTGACAAAACCTGGGAGTCGATGAGGTATTATCCAATTATTTAGAGTTAGACAATAAAAGAGTCGAAACGCTTCGTGGAGATTTCATAATTATCTTCATTTTCCATAATTATCTTCATAGTTCATAAGTAAGGCGACGGATTCGCTATCTCTAAGAGCTTCTAAGGACCGCTATCTCTAAGGTTCGCTATCCCTAAGGTTCGTTATCACTAATTACGAAAAAGGTCCACTATACCTATTGTTCGATATCACTAATTTTTAATAAGGTTCGGTATTTCTGGGTTCGATATCACTAATTTTAAATAAGGTTCGCTATCTCTAATTTTAAATAAGGTCCGCTATCACTAATTTATTGAAGGTTCGCTATCTCTAAGGTTTGCTATCACTAATTTTAAATAAGGTCCGCTATCTCTAATTTTAACAATCATGGTATCCCTAAGGTTCGCTATCTCTAATTTTAAATAAGGTCCGCTATCTCTAAAGTTCGATATCTCTAAGATTTGCTATCTCTAAGGTTCGCTATCGCTACTTTCAAATAAGGTTCGCTATCTTTAATTTTAAATAAGGTTCGCTATCGCTAATTTAAATAAGGTGCGCTATCTCTAATTTTAAATAAGGTTCGCTATTTCTAATTTCAAGTAAGGTTCGCTACAGCGGTCCTTATTTAAACGAACCCTTTCTCTTCTATTAGAGATAGCGGATTCTGATCTCCATAGACTTTACACGTTAGTGATAGCGAACCTTAGAGATAGCGAACCTTAGAGATAGCGGTGCTTAGAGATAGCGGGATTTCACGATAAATAATATCATTATTAATGCATTTTAAGATCTAGGCCTAATGATCAATTGGATTGATCATGACAGAGAGTAAGGATGAAACCCTGAAAACGGATGTGTTCTCCATGTTCGAAATGATTTGCTACAGATATTGTGTTGAGGACGCCCTCATTTTATTTGAAAATTTGAGATTTTTTTGGCATGTACACATTATAGTGCACCTCAAATAAACAAATGCTCCAAATGAATAAGGCTAAAATATTTTTGTTTTGAAAATAGAGTGATTTTTCTGTAAAAGATGGGAGCCTCAACTATACAAAAATACTCATAAATTCAAATGGGAGTGATAAATTGAACTGAAATTTTATTTTTGTAGTCCTCTGTTGAACTATAGGCCTAGGGCCAAAAACACCAGATCTCTGAATATGGATTTAAGGATTGGGGACTTAAAGGTGAGGCTTCTCCTCCCAGTGAATGCTATCATTGGTTTGTATGTCCATTGTCCAGCCCTCTTCCCTAGTAAATGTGGCACAAAAGTGTGATTTTACCCTTTCGTTGTCAACATATCTCGAGATTAAAGCAATCAAATTCAGTGAACAGCACAAACGGCATTTGAAAGCTAAGACTCAGTGCGCCCTTGACGTTGATAATGACACCAAGACACAGAGCAAAAAGCACATTATAATTATAATATAAAAAGACATATTTTGTATAGGATGATTGAATCCAGGTTTTGTCACCAATGACACCAAGACAGGGCAAAAACACATTATATTTATAATATAAAAAGACATATTATATATAGAATACTTGAATCCAGCTTTTGTCACCAATGACACCAAGACACAGAGCAAAAGCACATTATATTTATAATATAAAAAGACATATTATATATAGAATACTTGAATCCAGGTTTTGTCACCAATGACACCAAGACACAGGGCAAAAACACATTATATTTATAATATAAAAAGACATATTATATATAGAATACTTGAATCCAGGTTTTGTCACCAATAACACCAAGACACAGAGCAAAAGCACATTATATTTATAATATAAAGAGACATATTATATATAGAATACTTGAATCCAGGTTTTGTCACCAATGACACCATGACACAGGGCAAAAACACATTATATTTATAATATAAAAAGACATATTATATATATAATACTTGAATCCAGGTTTTGTCACCAATGACACCAAGACACAGGGCAAAAAACACATTATATTTATAATATAAAAAGACATATTATATATAGAATACTTGAATCCAGGTTTTGTCACCAATGACACCAAGACACAGGGCAAAAAACACATTATATTTATAATATAAAAAGACATATTATATATAGAATACTTGAATCCAGGTTGTGTCACCAATGACACCAAGACACAGAGCAAAAGCACATTATATTTATAATATAAAAAGACATAATATATAAAGAATACTTGAATCCAGGTTTTGTCACCAATGACACCAAGACACAGGCAAAAACACATTATATTTATAATATAAAAAGACATATTATATATAGAATACTTGAATCCAGGTTGTGTCACCAATGACACCAAGACACAGAGCAAAAACACATTATATTTATAATATAAAAAGACATATTATGTAAAGGATGTTTGAATCCAGGTTTTGTCACCAATGACACCAAGACACAGAGCAAAAACACATTATATTTATAATATAAAGAGACATATTATATATAGAAAACTCGAATCCAGGTTTTGTCACCAATGACACCAAGACACAGGGCAAAAAACACATTATATTTATAATATAAAAAGACATATTATATATAGAATACTTGAATCCAGGTTGTCACCAATGACACCAAGACACAGAGCAAAAAGCACATTATATTTATAATATAAAAGACATAATATATAAAGAATACTTGAATCCAGGTTTTGTCACCAATGACACCAAGACACAGAGCAAAAAACACATTATATTTATAATATAAAAAGACATATTATATATAGAATACTTGAATCCAGGTTTTGTCACCAATGACACCAAGACACAGGCAAAAACACATTATATTTATAATATAAAAAGACATATTATATATAGAATACTTGAATCCAGGTTGTGTCACCAATGACACCAAGACACAGAGCAAAAAGCACATTATAATTATATTATATAAAAAGACATATTTTGTATAGGATGATTGAATCCAGGTTTTGTCACCAATGACACCAAGACACAGGGCAAAAACACATTATATTTATAATATAAAAAGACATAATATATATAGAATACTTGAATCCAGGTTTTGTCACCAATGACACCAAGACACAGAGCAAAAACACATTATATTTATAATATAAAAAGACATATTATATATAGAATACTTGAATCCAGGTTGTGTCACCAATGACACCAAGACACAGAGCAAAACCACATTATATTTATAATATAAAAAGACATATTATATATAGAATACTTGAATCCAGGTTGTGTCACCAATGACACCAAGACACAGAGCAAAAAGCACATTATATTTATAATATAAAAAGACATATTATATATAGAATACTTGAATCCAGGTTTTGTCACCAATGACACCAAGACACAGGGCAAAAACACATTATATTTATAATATAAAAAGACATATTATATATAGAATACTTGAATCCAGGTTTTGTCACCAATGACACCAAGACACAGGCAAAACACATTATATTTATAATATAAAAGACATATTATATATAGAATACTTGAATCCAGGTTTTGTCACCAATGACACCAAGACACAGGGCAAAAAACACATTATATTTATAATATAAAAGACATATTATATATAGAATACTTGAATCCAGGTTGTGTCACCAATGACACCAAGACACAGAGCAAAAACACATTATATTTATAATATAAAAAGACATATTATATAAAGAATACTTGAATCCAGGTTGTGTCACCAATGACACCAAGACACAGAGCAAAAGCACATTATATTTATAATATAAAAAGACATAATATATATAGACTACTTGAATCCAGGTTTTGTCACCAATGACACCCAGACACAGAGCAAAAGTACAATATATTTATAATATAAAAAGACATAATATATATAGAATACTTGAATCCAGGTTTTGTCACCAATGACACCAAGACACAGGGCAAAAACACATTATATTTATAATATAAAAAGACATATTATTATAGAATACTTGAATCCAGGTTTTGTCACCAATGACACCAAGACACAGAGCAAAAACACATTATATTTATAATATAAAAAGACATAATATATATAGAATACTTGAATCCAGGTTTTGTCACCAATGACACCAAGACACAGAGCAAAAACACATTATATTTATAATATAAAATGACATATTATATATAGAATACTTGAATCCAGGTTGTGTCACCAATGACACCAAGACACAGAGCAAAAACACATTATATTTATAATATAAAAAGACATATTATATATAGAATACTTGAATCAGGTTTTGTCACCAATGACACCAAGACACAGGGCAAAAACACATTATATTTATAATATAAAAAGACATATTATATATAGAATACTTGAATCCAGGTTTTGTCACCAATGACACCAAGACACAGGGCAAAAACACATTATATTTATAATATAAAAAGACATATTATATATAGAATACTTGAATCCAGGTTTTGTCACAAATGACAACAAGACACAGGGCAAAAACACATTATATTTATAATATAAAAAGACATATTATATATAGAATACTTGAATCCAGGTTGTGTCACCAATGACACCAAGACACAGAGCAAAAACACATTATATTTATAATATAAAAAGACATATTATACAGGTTGTGTCACCAATGACTCCAAGACACAGAGCAAAAGCACATTATATTTATAATATAAAAAGACATAATATATATAGACTACTTGAATCCAGGTTTTGTCACCAATGACACCCAGACACAGAGCAAAAAAGTACAATATATTTATAATATAAAAAGACATAATATATATAGACTACTTGAATCCAGGTTTTGTCACCAATGACACCCAGACACAGAGCAAAAGTACATTATATTTATAATATAAAAAGACATAATATATATAGAATACTTGAATCCAGGTTTTGTCACCAATGACACCAAGACACAGGGCAAAAAAAACACATATATTTATAATATAAAAAGACATAATATATATAGACTACTTGAATCCAGGTTTTGTCACCAATGACACCCAGACACAGAGCAAAAAGTACAATATATTTATAATATAAAAAGACATAATATATATAGAATACTTGAATCCAGGTTTTGTCACCAATGACACCAAGACACAGGGCAAAAACACATTATATTTATAATATAAAAAGACATATTATATATAGAATACTTGAATCCAGGTTGTGTCACCAATGACACAAAGACACAGAGCAAAAAAACACATTATATTTATAATATAAAAAGACATATTATATATAGAATACTTGAATCCAGGTTGTGTCACCAATGACACCAAGACACAGAGCAAAAAATACATTATATTTATAATATAAAAAGACATAATATATATAGACTACTTGAATCCAGGTTTTGTCACCAATGACACCCAGACACAGAGCAAAAAGTACAATATATTTATAATATAAAAAGACATAATATATATAGAATACTTGAATCCAGGTTTTGTCACCAATGACACCAAGACACAGGGCAAAAACACATTATATTTATAATATAAAAAGACATAATATATATAGAATACTTGAATCCAGGTTTTGTCACCAATGACACCAAGACACAGAGCAAAAACACATTATATTTATAATATAAAAAGACATATTATATATAGAATACTTGAATCCAGGTTGTGTCACCAATGACACCAAGACACAGGGCAAAAACACATTATATTTATAATATAAAAAGACATATTATATATAGAATACTTGAATCCAGGTTTTGTCACCAATGACACCAAGACACAGGGCAAAAACACATTATATTTATAATATAAAAAGACATATTATATATAGAATACTTGAATCCAGGTTTTGTCACCAATGACACCAAGACACAGAGCAAAAACACATTATATTTATAATATAAAAAGACATACTATATATAGAATACTTGAATCCAGGTTGTGTCACCAATGACACCAAGACACAGAGCAAAAACACATTATATTTATAATATAAAAAGACATAATATATATAGACTACTTGAATCCAGGTTTTGTCACCAATGACACCCAGACACAGAGCAAAAGTACAATATATTTATAATATAAAAAGACATATATATATAGAATACTTGAATCCAGGTTTTGTCACCAATGACACCAAGACACAGGGCAAAAACACATTATATTTATAATATAAAAAGACATAATATATATAGAATACTTGAATCCAGGTTTTGTCACCAATGACACCAAGACACAGAGCAAAAACACATTATATTTATAATATAAAAAGACATAATATATATAGAATACTTGAATCCAGGTTTTGTCACCAATGACACCAAGACACAGAGCAAAAACACATTATATTTATAATATAAAAAGACATATTATATATAGAATACTTGAATCCAGGTTGTGTCACCAATGACACCAAGACACAGAGCAAAAACACATTATATTTATAATATAAAAAGACATATTATATATAGAATACTTGAATCCAGGTTGTGTCACCAATGACACCAAGACACAGAGCAAAAGCACATTATATTTATAATATAAAAAGACATAATATATATAGACTACTTGAATCCAGGTTTTGTCACCAATGACACCCAGACACAGAGCAAAAAGTACAATATATTTATAATATAAAAAGACATAATATATATAGACTACTTGAATCCAGGTTTTGTCACCAATGACACCCAGACACAGAGCAAAAGTACAATATATTTATAATATAAAAAGACATAATATATATAGAATACTTGAATCCAGGTTTTGTCACCAATGACACCAAGACACAGGGCAAAAACACATTATATTTATAATATAAAAAGACATAATATATATAGAATACTTGAATCCAGGTTTTGTCACCAATGACACCAAGACACAGAGCAAAAGTACAATATATTTATAATATAAAAAGACATAATATATATAGAATACTTGAATCCAGGTTTTGTCACCAATGACACCAAGACACAGGGCAAAAACACATTATATTTATAATATAAAAAGACATATTATATATAGAATACTTGAATCCAGGTTTTGTCACCAATGACACCAAGACACAGAGCAAAAACACATTATATTTATAATATAAAAAAGACATATTATATATAGAATACTTGAATCCAGGTTGTGTCACCAATGACACCAAGACACAGAGCAAAAACACATTATATTTATAATATAAAAAGACATAATATATATAGACTACTTGAATCCAGGTTTTGTCACCAATGACACCCAGACACAGAGCAAAAGTACAATATATTTATAATATAAAAAGACATAATATATATAGAATACTTGAATCCAGATTTTGTCACCAATGACACCAAGACACAGGGCAAAAAAAACACATTATATTTATAATATAAAAAGACATAATATATATAGAATACTTGAATCCAGGTTTTGTCACCAATGACACCAAGACACAGAGCAAAAACACATTATATTTATAATATAAAAAGACATATTATATATAGAATACTTGAATCCAGGTTTTGTCACCAATGACACCAAGACACAGGGCAAAAACACATTATATTTATAATATAAAAAGACATAATATATATAGACTACTTGAATCCAGGTTTTGTCACCAATGACACCAAGACACAGAGCAAAAGTACATTATATTTATAATATAAAAAGACATAATATATATAGAATACTTGAATCCAGGTTTTGTCACCAATGACACCAAGACACAGGGCAAAAACACATTATATTTATAATATAAAAAGACATAATATATATAGAATACTTGAATCCAGGTTTTGTCACCAATGACACCAAGACACAGAGCAAAAACACATTATATTTATAATATAAAAAGACATATTATATATAGAATACTTGAATCCAGGTTGTGTCACCAATGACACCAAGACACAGGGCAAAAACACATTATATTTATAATATAAAAAGACATATTATATATAGAATACTTGAATCCAGGTTTTGTCACCAATGACACCAAGACACAGGGCAAAAACACATTATATTTATAATATAAAAAGACATATTATATATAGAATACTTGAATCCAGGTTGTGTCACCAATGACACCAAGACACAGAGCAAAAACACATTATATTTATAATATAAAAAGACATAATATATATAGAATACTTGAATCCAGGTTGTGTCACCAATGACACCAAGACACAGAGCAAAAACACATTATATTTATAATATAAAAAGACATAATATATATAGACTACTTGAATCCAGGTTTTGTCACCAATGACACCCAGACACAGAGCAAAAGTACAATATATTTATAATATAAAAAGACATAATATATATAGAATACTTGAATCCAGGTTTTGTCACCAATGACACCAAGACACAGGGCAAAAACACATTATATTTATAATATAAAAAGACATAATATATATAGAATACTTGAATCCAGGTTTTGTCACCAATGACACCAAGACACAGAGCAAAAACACATTATATTTATAATATAAAAAGACATAATATATATAGAATACTTGAATCCAGGTTTTGTCACCAATGACACCAAGACACAGAGCAAAAACACATTATATTTATAATATAAAAAGACATATTATATATAGAATACTTGAATCCAGGTTGTGTCACCAATGACACCAAGACACAGAGCAAAAACACATTATATTTATAATATAAAAAGACATATTATATATAGAATACTTGAATCCAGGTTTTGTCACCAATGACACCAAGACACAGGGCAAAAACACATTATATTTATAATATAAAAAGACATATTATATATAGAATACTTGAATCCAGGTTTTGTCACCAATGACACCAAGACACAGGGCAAAAACACATTATATTTATAATATAAAAAGACATATTATATATAGAATACTTGAATCCAGGTTTTGTCACCAATGACACCAAGACACAGGGCAAAAACACATTATATTTATAATATAAAAAGACATATTATATATAGAATACTTGAATCCAGGTTGTGTCACCAATGACACACCAAGACACAGAGCAAAAACACATTATATTTATAATATAAAAAGACATATTATATATAGAATACTTGAATCCAGGTTGTGTCACCAATGACACCAAGACACAGAGCAAAAGCACATTATATTTATAATATAAAAAGACATAATATATATAGACTACTTGAATCCAGGTTTTGTCACCAATGACACCAAGACACAGAGCAAAAGAACAATATATTTATAATATAAAAAGACATAATATATATAGAATACTTGAATCCAGGTTTTGTCACCAATGACACCAAGACACAGGGCAAAAAACACATTATATTTATAATATAAAAAGAC
This sequence comes from Amphiura filiformis, assembly GCF_039555335.1. Taxonomy (NCBI): domain Eukaryota; kingdom Metazoa; phylum Echinodermata; class Ophiuroidea; order Amphilepidida; family Amphiuridae; genus Amphiura; species Amphiura filiformis. The sequence goes on along the minus strand of NC_092634.1, from coordinate 69,546,439 downwards.
ATAATATATATAGAATACTTGAATCCAGGTTTTGTCACCAATGACACCAAGACACAGAGCAAAAACACATTATATTTATAATATAAAAAGACATAATATATAAAGAATACTTGAATCCAGGTTTTGTCACCAATGACACCAAGACACAGAGCAAAAACACATTATATTTATAATATAAAAAGACATATTATATATAGAATACTTGAATCCAGGTTGTGTCACCAATGACACCAAGACACAGAGCAAAAACACATTATATTTATAATATAAAAAGACATAATTTATAATATAAAAAGACATAATATATATAGACTACTTGAATCCAGGTTTTGTCACCAATGACACCCAGACACAGAGCAAAAGTACATTATATTTATAATATAAAAAGACATAATATATATAGACTACTTGAATCCAGGTTTTGTCACCAATGACACCCAGACACAGAGCAAAAGTACAATATATTTATAATATAAAAAGACATAATATATATAGAATACTTGAATCCAGGTTTTGTCACCAATGACACCAAGACACAGGGCAAAAACACATTATATTTATAATATAAAAAGACATAATATATATAGAATACTTGAATCCAGGTTTTGTCACCAATGACACCCAGACACAGAGCAAAAGTACAATATATTTATAATATAAAAAGACATAATATATATAGAATACTTGAATCCAGGTTTTGTCACCAATGACACCAAGACACAGGGCAAAAACACATTATATTTATAATATAAAAAGACATATTATATATAGAATACTTGAATCCAGGTTGTGTCACCAATGACACCAAGACACAGAGCAAAAACACATTATATTTATAATATAAAAAGACATATTATATATAGAATACTTGAATCCAGGTTGTGTCACCAATGACACCAAGACACAGAGCAAAAACACATTATATTTATAATATAAAAAGACATAATATATATAGACTACTTGAATCCAGGTTTTGTCACCAATGACACCCAGACACAGAGCAAAAAAAGTACAATATATTTATAATATAAAAAGACATAATATATATAGAATACTTGAATCCAGGTTTTGTCACCAATGACACCAAGACACAGGGCAAAAACACATTATATTTATAATATAAAAAGACATAATATATATAGAATACTTGAATCCAGGTTTTGTCACCAATGACACCAAGACACAGAGCAAAAACACATTATATTTATAATATAAAAAGACATATTATATATAGAATACTTGAATCCAGGTTGTGTCACCAATGACACCAAGACACAGGGCAAAAACACATTATATTTATAATATAAAAAGACATATTATATATAGAATACTTGAATCCAGGTTTTGTCACCAATGACACCAAGACACAGGGCAAAAAACACATTATATTTATAATATAAAAGACATATTATATATAGAATACTTGAATCCAGGTTGTGTCACCAATGACACCAAGACACAGAGCAAAAAACACATTATATTTATAATATAAAAAAGACATATATTATATATAGAATACTTGAATCCAGGTTGTGTCACCAATGACACCAAGACACAGAGCAAAAAGCACATTATATTTATAATATAAAAAGACATAATATATATAGACTACTTGAATCCAGGTTTTGTCACCAATGACACCCAGACACAGAGCAAAAGTACAATATATTTATAATATAAAAAGACATGATATATATAGAATACTTGAATCCAGGTTTTGTCACCAATGACACCAAGACACAGGGCAAAAACACATTATATTTATAATATAAAAAGACATAATATATATAGAATACTTGAATCCAGGTTTTGTCACCAATGACACCAAGACACAGAGCAAAAACACATTATATTTATAATATAAAAAGACATAATATATATAGAATACTTGAATCCAGGTTTTGTCACCAATGACACCAAGACACAGAGCAAAAACACATTATATTTATAATATAAAAAGACATATTATATATAGAATACTTGAATCCAGGTTGTGTCACCAATGACACCAAGACACAGAGCAAAAACACATTATATTTATAATATAAAAAGACATATTATATATAGAATACTTGAATCCAGGTTGTGTCACCAATGACTCCAAGACACAGAGCAAAAGCACATTATATTTATAATATAAAAAGACATAATATATATAGACTACTTGAATCCAGGTTTTGTCACCAATGACACCCAGACACAGAGCAAAAGTACAATATATTTATAATATAAAAAGACATAATATATATAGACTACTTGAATCCAGGTTTTGTCACCAATGACACCCAGACACAGAGCAAAAGTACAATATATTTATAATATAAAAGACATAATATATATAGAATACTTGAATCCAGGTTTTGTCACCAATGACACCAAGACACAGGGCAAAAACACATTATATTTATAATATAAAAAGACATAATATATATAGACTACTTGAATCCAGGTTTTGTCACCAATGACACCCAGACACAGAGCAAAAAGTACAATATATTTATAATATAAAAAGACATAATATATATAGAATACTTGAATCCAGGTTTTGTCACCAATGACACCAAGACACAGGGCAAAAACACATTATATTTATAATATAAAAAGACATATTATATATAGAATACTTGAATCCAGGTTGTGTCACCAATGACACCAAGACACAGAGCAAAAACACATTATATTTATAATATAAAAAGACATATTATATATAGAATACTTGAATCCAGGTTGTGTCACCAATGACACCAAGACACAGAGCAAAAGCACATTATATTTATAATATAAAAAGACATAATATATATAGACTACTTGAATCCAGGTTTTGTCACCAATGACACCCAGACACAGAGCAAAAAAAGTACAGTATATTTATAATATAAAAAGACATAATATATATAGAATACTTGAATCCAGGTTTTGTCACCAATGACACCAAGACACAGGGCAAAAACACATTATATTTATAATATAAAAAGACATAATATATATAGAATACTTGAATCCAGGTTTTGTCACCAATGACACCAAGACACAGAGCAAAAACACATTATATTTATAATATAAAAAGACATATTATATATAGAATACTTGAATCCAGGTTTTGTCACCAATGACACCAAGACACAGGGCAAAAACACATTATATTTATAATATAAAAAGACATAATATATATAGACTACTTGAATCCAGGTTTTGTCACCAATGACACCCAGACACAGAGCAAAAACAATATATTTATAATATAAAAAGACATAATATATATAGAATACTTGAATCCAGGTTTTGTCACCAATGACACCAAGACACAGGGCAAAAACACATTATATTTATAATATAAAAAGACATAATATATATAGAATACTTGAATCCAGGTTTTGTCACCAATGACACCAAGACACAGAGCAAAAACACATTATATTTATAATATAAAAAGACATATTATATATAGAATACTTGAATCCAGGTTGTGTCACCAATGACACCAAGACACAGGGCAAAAACACATCATATTTATAATATAAAAAGACATATTATATATGGAATACTTGAATCCAGGTTTTGTCACCAATGACACCAAGACACAGGGCAAAAACACATTATATTTATAATATAAAAAGACATATTATATATAGAATACTTGAATCCAGGTTGTGTCACCAATGACACCAAGACACAGAGCAAAAACACATTATATTTATAATATAAAAAGACATAATATATATAGAATACTTGAATCCAGGTTGTGTCACCAATGACACCAAGACACAGAGCAAAAAGCACATTATATTTATAATATAAAAGACATAATATATATAGACTACTTGAATCCAGGTTTTGTCACCAATGACACCCAGACACAGAGCAAAAAGTACAATATATTTATAATATAAAAAGACATAATATATATAGAATACTTGAATCCAGGTTTTGTCACCAATGACACCAAGACACAGGGCAAAAACACATTATATTTATAATATAAAAAAGACATAATATATATAGAATACTTGAATCCAGGTTTTGTCACCAATGACACCAAGACACAGAGCAAAAACACATTATATTTATAATATAAAAAGACATAATATATATAGAATACTTGAATCCAGGTTTTGTCACCAATGACACCAAGACAGACAGAGCAAAAAAACACATTATATTTATAATATAAAAAGACATATTATATATAGAATACTTGAATCCAGGTTGTGTCACCAATGACACCAAGACACAGAGCAAAAACACATTATATTTATAATATAAAAAGACATATTATATATAGAATACTTGAATCCAGGTTTTGTCACCAATGACACCAAGACACAGGGCAAAAACACATTATATTTATAATATAAAAAGACATATTATATATAGAATACTTGAATCCAGGTTTTGTCACCAATGACACCAAGACACAGGGCAAAAACACATTATATTTATAATATAAAAAGACATATTATATATAGAATACTTGAATCCAGGTTTTGTCACCAATGACACCAAGACACAGGGCAAAAACACATTATATTTATAATATAAAAAGACATATTATATATAGAATACTTGAATCCAGGTTGTGTCACCAATGACACCAAGACACAGAGCAAAAAACACATTATATTTATAATAGAAAAACACATATTATATATAGAATACTTGAATCCAGGTTGTGTCACCAATGACTCCAAGACACAGAGCAAAAGCACATTATATTTATAATATAAAAAGACATAATATATATAGACTACTTGAATCCAGGTTTTGTCACCAATGACACCCAGACACAGAGCAAAAGTACAATATATTTATAATATAAAAAGACATAATATATATAGAATACTTGAATCCAGGTTTTGTCACCAATGACACCAAGACACAGGGCAAAAACACATTATATTTATAATATAAAAAGACATAATATATATAGAATACTTGAATCCAGGTTTTGTCACCAATGACACCAAGACACAGAGCAAAAGCACATTATATTTATAATATAAAAAGACATAATATATAAAGAATACTTGAATCCAGGTTTTGTCACCAATGACACCAAGACACAGAGCAAAAACACATTATATTTATAATATAAAAAGACATATTATATATAGAATACTTGAATCCAGGTTGTGTCACCAATGACACCAAGACACAGAGCAAAAACACATTATATTTATAATATAAAAAGACATATTATGTAAAGGATGTTTGAATCCAGGTTTTGTCACCAATGACACCAAGACACAGAGCAAAAGCACATTATATTTATAATATAAAAAGACATATTATATATAGAATACTTGAATCCAGGTTTTGTCACCAATGACACCAAGACACAGGGCAAAAACACATTATATTTATAATATAAAAAGACATATTATATATAGAATACTTGAATCCAGGTTTTGTCACCAATGACACCAAGACACAGGGCAAAAACACATTATATTTATAATATAAAAAGACATATTATATATAGAATACTTGAATCCAGGTTTTGTCACCAATGACACCAAGACACAGGGCAAAAACACATTATATTTATAATATAAAAAGACATATTATATATAGAATACTTGAATCCAGGTTGTGTCACCAATGACACCAAGACACAGAGCAAAAACACATTATATTTATAATATAAAAAGACATATTATATATAGAATACTTGAATCCAGGTTGTGTCACCAATGACTCCAAGACACAGAGCAAAAGCACATTATATTTATAATATAAAAAGACATAATATATATAGACTACTTGAATCCAGGTTTTGTCACCAATGACACCCAGACACAGAGCAAAAGTACACATTATATTTATAATATAAAAAGACATAATATATATAGAATACTTGAATCCAGGTTTTGTCACCAATGACACCAAGACACAGGGCAAAAACACATTATATTTATAATATAAAAAGACATAATATATATAGAATACTTGAATCCAGGTTTTGTCACCAATGACACCAAGACACAGAGCAAAAACACATTATATTTATAATATAAAAAGACGTATTATATAAAGAATACTTGAATCCAGGTTTTGTCACCAATGACACCAAGACACAGAGCAAAAACACATTATATTTATAATATAAAAAGACATATTATATATAGAATACTTGAATCCAGGTTGTGTCACCAATGACACCAAGACACAGAGCAAAAACACATTATATTTATAATATAAAAAGACATATTATGTAAAGGATGTTTGAATCCAGGTTTTGTCACCAATGACACCAAGACACAGAGCAAAAAGCACATTATATTTATAATATAAAAAGACATATTATATATAGAATACTTGAATCCAGGTTTTGTCACCAATGACACCAAGACACAGGGCAAAAACACATTATATTTATAATATAAAAAGACATATTATATATAGAATACTTGAATCCAGGTTTTGTCACCAATGACACCAAGACACAGGGCAAAAACACATTATATTTATAATATAAAAAGACATATTATATATAGAATACTTGAATCCAGGTTTTGTCACCAATGACACCAAGACACAGGGCAAAAACACATTATATTTATAATATAAAAAGACATATTATATATAGAATACTTGAATCCAGGTTGTGTCACCAATGACACCAAGACACAGAGCAAAAACACATTATATTTATAATATAAAAAGACATATTATATATAGAATACTTGAATCCAGGTTGTGTCACCAATGACTCCAAGACACAGAGCAAAAACACATTATATTTATAATATAAAAAGACATAATATATATAGACTACTTGAATCCAGGTTTTGTCACCAATGACACCCAGACACAGAGCAAAAGTACAATATATTTATAATATAAAAAAGACATAATATATATAGAATACTTGAATCCAGGTTTTGTCACCAATGACACCAAGACACAGGGCAAAAAACACATTATATTTATAATATAAAAAGACATAATATATATAGAATACTTGAATCCAGGTTTTGTCACCAATGACACCAAGACACAGAGCAAAAAGCACATTATATTTATAATATAAAAAGACATAATATATAAAGAATACTTGAATCCAGGTTTTGTCACCAATGACACCAAGACACAGAGCAAAAACACATTATATTTATAATATAAAAAAGACATATTATATATAGAATACTTGAATCCAGGTTGTGTCACCAATGACACCAAGACACAGAGCAAAAACACATTATATTTATAATATAAAAAGACATATTATGTAAAGGATGTTTGAATCCAGGTTTTGTCACCAATGACACCAAGACACAGAGCAAAAAGCACATTATATTTATAATATAAAAAGACATATTATATATAGAATACTTGAATCCAGGTTTTGTCACCAATGACACCAAGACACAGGGCAAAAACACATTAAATTTATAATATAAAAAGACATATTATATATAGAATACTTGAATCCAGGTTGTGTCACCAATGACACCAAGACACAGAGCAAAAACACATTATATTTATAATATAAAAAGACATATTATACATAGAATACTTGAATCCAGGTTGTGTCACCAATGACACCAAGACACAGAGCAAAAACACATTATATTTATAATATAAAAAGACATAATATATATAGACTACTTGAATCCAGGTTTTGTCACCAATGACACCCAGAGAGCAAAAAGTACAATATATTTATAATATAAAAAGACATAATATATATAGAATACTTGAATCCAGGTTTTGTCACCAATGACACCAAGACACAGGGCAAAAACACATTATATTTATAATATAAAAAGACATAATATATATAGAATACTTGAATCCAGGTTTTGTCACCAATGACACCAAGACACAGAGCAAAAACACATTATATTTATAATATAAAAAGACATATTATATATAGAATACTTGAATCCAGGTTGTGTCACCAATGACTCCAAGACACAGAGGAAAAGCACATTATATTTATAATATAAAAAGACATAATATATATAGACTACTTGAATCCAGGTTTTGTCACCAATGACACCCAGACACAGAGCAAAAGTACAATATATTTATAATATAAAAAGACATAATATATATAGAATACTTGAATCCAGGTTTTGTCACCAATGACACCAAGACACAGGGCAAAAACACATTATATTTATAATATAAAAAGACATAATATATATAGAATACTTGAATCCAGGTTTTGTCACCAATGACACCAAGACACAGAGCAAAAAACACATTATATTTATAATATAAAAAGACATAATATATAAAGAATACTTGAATCCAGGTTTTGTCACCAATGACACCAAGACACAGAGCAAAAACACATTATATTTATAATATAAAAAGACATATTATATATAGAATACTTGAATCCAGGTTGTGTCACCAATGACACCAAGACACAGAGCAAAAACACATTATATTTATAATATAAAAAGACATATTATGTAAAGGATGTTTGAATCCAGGTTTTGTCACCAATGACACCAAGACACAGAGCAAAAGCACATTATATTTATAATATAAAAAGACATATTATATATAGAATACTTGAATCCAGGTTTTGTCACCAATGACACCAAGACACAGGGCAAAAACACATTAAATTTATAATATAAAAAGACATATTATATATAGAATACTTGAATCCAGGTTGTGTCACCAATGACACCAAGACACAGGGCAAAAACACATTATATTAATAATATAAAAAGACATATTATATATTATATTTATAATATAAAAAGACATATTATATATAGAATACTTGAATCCAGGTTTTAATACCATTATAATATACCATATCAGTATACAATATCAGTATAATGATGCTTAAGCACAGTCATAATATATATAGAATACTTGAATCCAGGTTTTGTCACCAATGACACCAAGACACAGAGCAAAAACACATTATATTTATAATATAAAAAGACATATTATGTAAAGGATGTTTGAATCCAGGTTTTGTCACCAATGACACCAAGACACAGAGCAAAAGCACATTATATTTATAATATAAAAAGACATATTATATATAGAATACTTGAATCCAGGTTTTGTCACCAATGACACCAAGACACAGGGCAAAAACACATTATATTTATAATATAAAAAGACATATTATATATAGAATACTTGAATCCAGGTTTTGTCACCAATGACACCAAGACACAGGGCAAAAACACATTAAATTTATAATATAAAAGACATATTATATATAGAATACTTGAATCCAGGTTGTGTCACCAATGACACCAAGACACAGAGCAAAAACACATTATATTTATAATATAAAAAGACATATTATACATAGAATACTTGAATCCAGGTTGTGTCACCAATGACACCAAGACACAGAGCAAAAAGCACAATATATTTATAATATAAAAAGACATAATATATATAGACTACTTGAATCCAGGTTTTGTCACCAATGACACCCAGACACAGAGCAAAAGTACAATATATTTATAATATAAAAAGACATAATATATATAGAATACTTGAATCCAGGTTTTGTCACCAATGACACCAAGACACAGGGCAAAAAAACACATTATATTTATAATATAAAAAGACATAATATATATAGAATACTTGAATCCAGGTTTTGTCACCAATGACACCAAGACACAGAGCAAAAACACATTATATTTATAATATAAAGACATATTATATATAGAATACTTGAATCCAGGTTGTGTCACCAATGACTCCAAGACACAGAGGAAAAGCACATTATATTTATAATATAAAAAGACATAATATATATAGACTACTTGAATCCAGGTTTTGTCACCAATGACACCCAGACACAGAGCAAAAGTACAATATATTTATAATATAAAAAGACATAATATATATAGAATACTTGAATCCAGGTTTTGTCACCAATGACACCAAGACACAGGGCAAAAACACATTATATTTATAATATAAAAAGACATAATATATATAGAATACTTGAATCCAGGTTTTGTCACCAATGACACCAAGACACAGAGCAAAAGCACATTATATTTATAATATAAAAAGACATAATATATAAAGAATACTTGAATCCAGGTTTTGTCACCAATGACACCAAGACACAGAGCAAAAACACATTATATTTATAATATAAAAAGACATATTATATATAGAATACTTGAATCCAGGTTGTGTCACCAATGACACCAAGACACAGAGCAAAAACACATTATATTTATAATATAAAAAGACATATTATGTAAAGGATGTTTGAATCCAGGTTTTGTCACCAATGACACCAAGACACAGAGCAAAAGCACATTATATTTATAATATAAAAAGACATATTATATATAGAATACTTGAATCCAGGTTTTGTCACCAATGACACCAAGACACAGGGCAAAAACACATTAAATTTATAATATAAAAAGACATATTATATATAGAATACTTGAATCCAGGTTGTGTCACCAATGACACCAAGACACAGAGCAAAAACACATTATATTTATAATATAAAAAGACATATTATACATAGAATACTTGAATCCAGGTTGTGTCACCAATGACACCAAGACACAGAGCAAAAGCACATTATATTTATAATATAAAAAGACATAATATATATAGACTACTTGAATCCAGGTTTTGTCACCAATGACACCCAGACACAGAGCAAAAGTACAATATATTTATAATATAAAAAGACATAATATATATAGAATACTTGAATCCAGGTTTTGTCACCAATGACACCAAGACACAGGGCAAAAACACATTATATTTATAATATAAAAAGACATAATATATATAGAATACTTGAATCCAGGTTTTGTCACCAATGACACCAAGACACAGAGCAAAAACACATTATATTTATAATATAAAAAGACATATTATATATAGAATACTTGAATCCAGGTTTTGTCACCAATGACACCAAGACACAGGGCAAAAACACATTATATTTATAATATAAAAAGACATAATATATATAGACTACTTGAATCCAGGTTTTGTCACCAATGACACCCAGACACAGAGCAAAAGTACAATATATTTATAATATAAAAAGACATAATATATATAGAATACTTGAATCCAGGTTTTGTCACCAATGACACCAAGACACAGGGCAAAAACACATTATATTTATAATATAAAAAGACATAATATATATAGAATACTTGAATCCAGGTTTTGTCACCAATGACACCAAGACGCCCTGTCACCAATGACACCAAGACACAGAGCAAAAACACATTATATTTATAATATAAAAAGACATATTATATATAGAATACTTGAATCCAGGTTTTGTCACCAATGACACCAAGACACAGGGCAAAAACACATTATATTTATAATATAAAAAGACATATTATATATAGAATACTTGAATCCAGGTTTTGTCACCAATGACACCAAGACACAGGGCAAAAACACATTATATTTATAATATAAAAAGACATATTATATATAGAATACTCGAATCCAGGTTTTGTCACCAATGACACCAAGACACAGGGCAAAAACACATTATATTATATTTATAATATAAAAAGACATATTATATATAGAATACTTGAATCCAGGTTTTGTCACCAATGACACCAAGACACAGGGCAAAAACACATTATATTAATAATATAAAAAGACATATTATATATTATATTTATAATATAAAAAGACATATTATATATAGAATACTTGAATCCAGGTTTTAATACCATTATAATATACCATATCAGTATACAATATCAGTATAATGATGCTTAAGCACAGTCATATATAGTGAAAATATGTAAACCTTAGTATATAGGCCTACTGCTTTAACATAGATACATGTATAGGAGACTCCCTATTCAAATGTTAACTACGGAAAAAAATATTGCGTCCGGGTAACCGCACTTCCTTAAAGCTCCATCAATGTGATCTTTCTCATGCGGAACGTTGATTTCTTCGCTTATGATTGTTTCTGCGCGATAGTGGAGAGTGCGTATGACCCCAAGTTTGTGGACGAGTGGGTGGTGCGACCCAAACTGCAGGTAATGATCTGTGTGGGTCGGCTTACGGTAAACTACTGTTGTGAGCTTCCGTTCGTTGTTAATTTGGACATGGCAATCAAGGAATGCGAGTTTGTTGTCAGTGCACTTCTCTTTGAGTGAATTTAATATTGTCACTAATACTGTTGATATGTGTGAAGAAATTGTCCTGTTTGTGTCTGTTGATAATCACAAAGGTGTCATCTACGTAGCGTAGCCAGTCTTGGATGTACACCTTGGTATGTCTCTAGTGCATGCTGTTCAAACCATTCCATAACCAAGTTGGCAATCATTGGAGAAATGGGATTTCCCATGGAACAACCATTATAATTGTCTATAAAACTGGCCATTGTTGGAGAAATAGGTTGTATCAAGACACAGCTGTTCCGCTTCAATAATATGGTCGATAGTCCAAGTTGTCCTATTTGCCAAGTTGCTGTCTTCCTCTAAACACTGTCTTGTGATCTAAATCGCTTGCGTAGGGGGTATGCAGGTGAATAGTGCTGTGACGTCATAAGAGGTAATTATCTCATCATCACCAAGTTCAATGTCTTTAATTTTGTCCACAAAATCCTGCGTGTTGGTAATGTGATGGGGTGATTTACCAACAATGGGGGACAGAATTTTAGTCAAGTCACAGAACCAATGCAACTGACTATAGGCCGAAGGGGGATTGCTTCTGGTTTGTGAATGTTTGGCAAGCCATAGAAAGCAGGAACACTTGGCTCGGGAGGAGGGATGAGATTGTATTTTTCCTTGCCAATAATCGCTCCGTCAGTTTCTAACTTGTTGACAAATTGACAAACCTTCTTCCTATAACCACTTGTAGGATTATAACCAATCGGTTTATAGGTGTTGTTGTCACTTAATAGTTCACTGCACTTATTTCTTGTCTCCGATTACGATCAATACCGGAGCATCTTTGCAGTTGCCAGATGAAGTCCAATGAGATTGGATAAAAATTCACCTCTGTTTCTACGACTGGGTGAATCATAATATACATCAACATTTGAACATGCATATTGGAATGCATGAATTGATGTCCAAGTGAAGACCTGAGCGCAAGAAAACCGTAGTCCACTTGGCCCCTTAACATGTATACACTAAAGTTACGTATAGTTTCTTAGGGTTTTATAATGTTTAATACATGTTCCAGGGTGAAAACATCATGAAAGGTTGTGAAAGATTTGTTTTGGCCCCTGAATATGTATACAACATTACCAAACTATACGAAACTATACGCAACTTTAGTGTATACATTTGAGGGGCCAAGTGGACTTACGGTCTTCTTGCGCTCAGGTTTTCAAGTATGTTATTTTTCATACAAGTCCGTGCTTCAGAAAGATTACCTTTCGCTTATTTTATTATACTTTGAAGGTCATGATTAAAGGATCTGGAATGAGCGTTTTGAGCGTTTTGACAGTATTTTGTGGGACATGAGAGCACATCAGACATATCGAATTGCATTCTGAAAACGAAGGATGTCTTTCTGATATCAAATAGTTTTCATTTTTTGACATTCTGGGAGGAAAAGCCGACGATCAATTGAAAATTTTGACCTTTCATATTGAAGATATGGATTTTTTTTTCCAAAACACCAAAAGACCTAATTTTTTTTGCTGTTTTAAAAATAAAATCCATATCTTCAATACGAAAGGTCAACATTTTCAATTGATCGTCGGCTTTTCATCCACCTACATACACCTTATATATAGTATAAATCATCAGATTTATCGAGTACTGTTAAATATCAAAAATATAAATTTTTAATCATTTGCCATAAAATGTGTATTACATTGCAAATTTCAAAAAATCAAAATTATTTGATATCAGAAGGACATTTTCATATTCAGAATGCAATTCGATATGTCTGATGTGCTCTAATGTCACACAATAAATACTGTCCAAACGTTCATACCCCACCCCTTAACTCAAAGTTTATTGCATTTCATTTCATTTATTTTTGATTACAAAAACTCAAATGAAATGAAAATCAACTTAAGATCAGTGGAAAAGGGCGCAATTGGTAATTTGTTTATCGCTTTAATTTGAATATTGAATTTGTCATAATTATGACTGCAATATATTTAAGCTCATAATGAGTAGCGGACCAGAAGATAATTTGATGCTACATACGTTGTGTGAAAACAATAAAACTACTAAATGACGCAGATATTTTTCCACTAAATTTAATTCCTTAATATATCGGAAGTTTGATTAAAGGGGGGTAACCCTATTGGTTTTGGATATGGATTGTCTTTAAAATTACATAATAATATCAAATATCGCCCCCTTTATGCTGCTTTGTGAAAAAACGAGAGCATTTTCAGCGTAAATGTGAATAAATAGCCAAATTTGCAATCCAATACCTTGGTATACGTGAATTGCATTCTGGGCAGGCAAGCAACAACAACAATTCCCGTTCGTATGACGAATGCTGACATGACATGCTACAATGCCCGGCCCGTATTGAACGGAAAATATTTGTTGTTTTTTTCGTACCGTTTCAGAAAAAAAGGAAACAAAATATATTTCCCCTTGCAATATGTACATTTCAAATGAATATAAAAAGGTTTGGGTTAAAAATGGAGAGGAAAAAAATCTTCCGATACCGGATTTTGAACCGGGTACGTCACGGGTGAAGCATGATGCGCTAACTAATTGAGCTATTCGGCCCGCTACGTCCGACGTGGAAGTTTTATAAATATATACGGCGCACCGTCTCCTCAGCAGTTAGTGTGGTTCGCTTTTTTCACAGAATGTGTATGACGCGAAACCAAAGTAGCTGTTGAGGAGACTCATGATTCGCAATTCATTCCCTACCCATAAATCCGAAGTAAGTTTTAGTATTTACAAACTGGTAACCTGTAAAAGCCGCTGTGTTTCATGATTTCTCCGGAAATACATCGACTTGGAGCGTCAAATTTCAGGATAGTAATGAGAAAAATAATATCTATCACGTGATACCAAAACCTCATCAACAATGAAAAAAATCGGGGGGATGATGCTGTCGATCGGGTTACGGACCTTTAAAGCGCACGTCAAATTGTGTCACATAGTTAGCGAGGCTGCGTTTTCTGTCACTAATGCTTTTGCCCCTGTCATAATGAAAATTGTTCATGCCGCTTGCCGCTGTCAATCGCAAATCTTTACTGTATTCGTTTGTCTACAATGCGCGTGCGTCACACCACTCAGTGGCAAATGACATGCCAGTATAGAACCAGCATTACTTCTACGCGTACGCAATACGCATGTGGCCAAAATTTTACGCTTTTTTGGACAAAAAGGTCCACATTTGGGGAAGAAGTCCACTATTTCAAAATCAGCACCCCCAAATGAAACCCTGCGTACGGGCCTGGATCAACGTGATCTCCTTTCTTGTGCGCGACGATTCGCGCAGACGGAATCGGGTAATGAGCCGTCCAGACGTACTGTAACACGATGTAACACACTTACAAGAAACGCGCTCACTACACTATCATTTCCTGCATGTGGATCCGAGCATGGAAGTAAGAGACATGGAAGCTGGTCGATCCAAAACCTATTGAATTATTTACGTAACATTCTATAGAGGGTCCGTATCAAGCTATTGTGATAACAATGTAGTCAGCGTGTCTTTGATGTGGATCATACTTGCCGCCTTTATTGCCAGTTCATTTTTTTACAGGTTTTTACAGGTTTATTATTATCGTGTTTTTTCTTGATTATGTTTCAAGTATGTTGTTTATATTCGGAAAAAAGTGACAGGGATGTTAGATTTGTAATCCATAATTACAGAAATCCAATAAATATATCGAGTTCAACCCTATACTTACAGATTTTCTTAATTTCAAAATATTGGAAATCATGCATTTACTTCTAAACCGCTAATTAGCCGTAACATTTGATATGCGCACTTGGCACATGCGTTACATTATAAAATTAATCCCGCATCTATTTGTGTGCCCAGGGCTGCCCGAAATTGCTGTTGACCAGAATGTTCCAGGGTCGGGTGTTATTTTTACATTCTGCGTAAAATATATTGTATTTCATTTCATTTTCTGTTTTAAAACTGCTATCTAAGAGTCTAGCATATATATACATTTAATCGGTAGGTTTTTACATAATTACATACCTTTAATAAAATTGTATAAATGAAACTGATAGCATTCTGATCATTACGTAGGGATTTTATAAAATCTGTTTGTGTTCATAAAACTAGTCATGCACTGCGGTAATATAACACAGCCCATTGTCAGGACTTAGTACACGACCTCGTACTGCTATTGATTTTTAAGCGGGAACTTTGATTTAAGACATGGTACACGTTGAAAATGCGTTGACTCAATTGTTCCCCTTCCACCTGTACTTCTTTTGTTCAGTATCGCGGCAAGTATGATACTCACTTTGATGTAGTATTTGGCCAGCTTCCATGTCTCTTACTTCCATGATCCGAGTGAGGTGTAGACACTTACTAGTACGGATGCGCATTCGGGGAGATTGCATTGATGTGCATTGATGCTGAGCAGGCTCTCTCGTGTGGAGTCGCCCATTGAATTGAGTTACCTGGCGCACAGTGTCATCGCCCCGATATCTTCATGGCAGAAATCGCCATGGTAGGTTGAATCCACCGCCACGCATGGCCATGTTCCAACCTGTTTAATATTTTTGAGTCGCATTATGGGCCGAAGGACATCTGACTAAGGCTACTGACAATAGCCCGGTGACCATGGGTGACTGACCTCGCTAGTGTGTGAGTGACAATGGTACGCCATATGTCATCTGCTTTTAGACTACCTCCACGATTGGCCTATACACTGCGCTATTAAGTCGGCAGTACTCGGCACATATAAAATCAGAATTATTGTCAGTTTTTGAGTTAAAGACGTAAGCTTCTTTCTCAAGACGCTAGCTAACGACTATCATATCTATTCAAAACATATATTCAAGTGCAAGGAACCACATCTGGCTTCTTTAGACGAAATCATTTACGGGAGATATTCATCATTTTCTACCCCGGTATCCAAAGATTTTCGTCTCATATCAAACTCGTGCATAGCACATTCACGTGTATCGATTTCACGGGTATTGATTTTAGTATCTCTGATGTACCCAAGTAATTATTAGCCAGGCGATGCCGGTGTGTGGCGTACAAGTTGGCGTTCGTGCATGAAATAGCAATCTATCAGATTTCTTTGATCTCGACGCCTGGAACCTTTTGGTATTTGACGTGCATCGGGTGACGTAAGTCATTATGTTTTCAAGCAATTTGATTCCTTTTAACCGCGTTTAAGAATTTATATGGCGATCATGTAACTAAATTATGTCTTGAAAACTTAGGCTCCTGGTAGACAGAAGAAAGGGTCAATGTCGTATAGCTTTGTCTTTCAGACTTGTGAGCTCCGGTACAAGATGAACAGAAGAGCATTGTCGTAGGATTGCCAGTCAGATTTTGAGATTGCAAGCTTGCGTTCATGGTGTACTGAAGAACAATGTTGTAGGTTTGCAAAATTGCGAGCTGAAAACCATTGCCAAATGTTTGTCATTCAGTCTTGCGAGCTTGTGAATTTATGGTACACATAAGAAAAGTGCATTGTCGTAGGTTTGCCAGTCAGACTTACGGACTTGAATTCATGATGGACAGAAGGAAGGTGCATTGTGGTATTTTGCTAGTCAAGCTATACTTGAGTTCCTGACGCACAGAAGGAAAGTACAATGTCGTATTTTTGAAAACCATTGTCAAATGTTTGCCATTCAGTCTTGTGAGCTTGAATGTATGGTACACATAAGGAAAGTACATTGTCGTAGGTTTGCCAGTCAGACTTACGGACTTGATGGGCAGAAGAAAAATACATTGTCGTATTTTGCTAGTCAGGCTATTCTTGAGTTCATGATGCACAGTAGGAAAGTACATGGTCGTATTTTGCCAGTCAGACTTCTGTACTTGAGTTCATGATGCACAGTAGGAAAGTGCATTGTCGTAGGTTTGCCAGTCAGACTTTTGCTGGAGGATATTCAGGAAAAGATTGACCCCCAACAGTATGGTAATATTAAGGGCATATCCACATCGCATTATTTGGTCAGCCTTCTTCACTCAATTCACCAAGGTGCTGACAAAGTCAACAACATTGGAACGGTGGTTCTGACGGACTTCTCAAAGGCGTTCGATATGATTGACCACAATATCCTCATTAGCAAGTTTATCCGCCTTGGAGTCCGCAGATCCATCGTTCCATGGTTGTGTGACTTTGTCAGTAACCGTGTCCAATGCGTGCGCTATAACCAAACTCTCTCTGAGTATAGGGTACTCAATGGAGCTCTTCCCCAGGGAACTAAACTTGGTCCCATTGGATTTCAAGTGGTGATTAATGATGCAGCCCAAAACATGGAGTCTGATATCAAATGTTGGAAGTACGTGGATGACTTGACACTTGCAGAGAATCGCTCACATCCACAACCAAGCAAGCTTCAGGAAGAACTGACTAAGTTCAATGACTGGACTAACACCAACAAGCTTAGCTTAAATCCTCCAAGTGTCAAGCCATCCAGATCTGCTTCAAAACAGACCCTCCTGCTCATTCTAATTTAAATATTTCTGGCATCCCCCTGAATTTTGTCGATGAAGCAAAAATCTTAGGCGTGTGGATCCAAAATGATCTCCGTTGGAACAAGAACATCTCTCAGATCACATCTAAAGCAAACCAAAAATTATACATGCTGCGCATGCTGAAAAAATGTGGCTTTAATGAAGATGAGTTGATCACCGTATACAAAGGCTACATTCGCCCTCTTTAGAATATGCTGATGTAGCCTGGCACTCCTCACTCTCTGCTGGTCAGAGTAGTGCCCTGGAAAGGCTACAACGTCGTGCATGCAGGATTACGCTGGGCCAAAATTTCACCTCCTATGCTGAGGCCTTGCGGACTTGCGAGCTTGAATCCCTGTTTGATAGGAGAGAGAACCATTGCCGCAGGTTTGCCGAAGGGCTTGCCAACTCATCGCGTACCAATGATCTTCTCCCCCCTACCAGACAGGCGTGTCATGCTCGCAATCTCCGCAATGCGCATCACTATTCCCAGCTGCGTTTCAGAACATCTCGCTTCAAAAACAGCCCCATCCCCTATTTTGTTGATGCATTAAACAAGTAGCGCGCCGTTTATTCAGGTTTTCCTGCATGCACGCACATTTCAGCTTTTATATTTATTGTGCAATAATAGTGTGAATTTATAGTATTTACTTGTGTCTGCCATTTTATGTTATTTTATATACTTTTTTCATATTTATATCAATTTTAATGAATGCTTTGCTTTTACTCTGTACATTGACATGTAATTTGACCTTCGGGTCACAATATGTTGGTTTTAATAAATATACTTAAATATCATGGTGTACTGAAGAACAATGTTGTAGGTTTGCAAAATTGCGAGCTGAAAACCATTGCCAAATGTTTGTCATTCAGTCTTGCGAGCTTGTGAATTTATGGTACACATAAGAAAAGTGCATTGTCGTAGGTTTGCCAGTCAGACTTACGGACTTGAATTCATGATGGACAGAAGGAAGGTGCATTGTGGTATTTTGCTAGTCAAGCTATACTTGAGTTCCTGACGCACAGAAGGAAAGTACAATGTCGTATTTTTGAAAACCATTGTCAAATGTTTGCCATTCAGTCTTGTGAGCTTGAATGTATGGTACACATAAGGAAAGTACATTGTCGTAGGTTTGCCAGTCAGACTTACGGACTTGATGGGCAGAAGAAAAATACATTGTCGTATTTTGCTAGTCAGGCTATTCTTGAGTTCATGATGCACAGTAGGAAAGTACATGGTCGTATTTTGCCAGTCAGACTTCTGTACTTGAGTTCATGATGCACAGTAGGAAAGTGCATTGTCGTAGGTTTGCCAGTCAGACTTCTGTACTTGAGTTCATGATGGGCAGAAGGAAGGTGCATTGTCGTATTTTGCTAGTCAGACTATACTTGAATTCATATGAAAATGTATACTCTACTTAAGGTGCGATGCTTGCTTCTATGTATATAGGGTGAGAGAAATTTACATCATTATCAGACCTAATTAATCATTCAAAAGGTTTAATTAGTGCTAATTAGCTGATTAAATTTTTAACAGTAACCTATTTCAGTCATGAATCATTTTTATGTTTAAGTATTCTCTGGTTTCCCTCAAAATTATTATTTTTTGGAAGGAGATTAGTAACAGCCAAAGAACTTACTACATGTATGCTATGATGTCCCATTATAATAAGCCCAATCGCCATTCTAACTTCCGGTTTTTGAGAGCAGTTTTGGGACACTTTGACCTCTGACATATCGGGAAAATTGATGTAATTATTAATAATTTTCTAATTATTGTCACAATTTTGATCATTAAAAATACCAAATAATTAATTTATAAAATACTAATATTTTTTATATTTGTTTTAAATATTGTAAAACATTTTAGAATAGATTTTGCCTGTACAAAAACCCAATATTTCTGAATGTTCTGAAAGGTCAAAGGACAAAGTGTCCCAAAACTGCAAAAACTGTCCTACAATGCATTGCAAACTTCCAATGCCGATTGGGCTTATTCTTCCCTAAATGACACTTGATGAATATTCTATTCAGAAGAGAAGTTGCTGCCAGCCTATGCATAAATGACTGTCTATTTTATTTCAAAAATAGTCCCATCTTCATATTTTATATTATACATGCTCAGTTATAGGCTTTTTGTTCCCCCAATTCTTTTTATTTTAACCTTCCTTTAATCCCCTTGAAACTTCTTTTTTTCCCCTCCTATTTTTTTTCTTTTTCTATTTCAAATCAAAAAGTTCTTCCCCAAATCATGTAAACGGTAAAATTATTCCCTCCTTTTATGGGCGAATAATAGAAGAATAGATGGACGAGTAGAGCCTGTAAACGTGCTCGTTAACCTAATTAATGAGATGAAATTATACATATTACATAAATATTTAGCTGCAATTACTGATTCACATGATTTTGGAAATTGACTTTTCTTAAACTACGTTGATTTAACCAATAATATTTGTTTTGAATTAATATATGAAGAGCTTATTTCTAAACAGTGTTAAGTCCACAACCACATGTTTCTCATTTACTTGTGTGATAGAATCACAATTACTTTGACAAGTTTGACATTAGCACTACAGCCATTATTTACCACAACAATGCTGGTTAAAAATATGCAGACTATTGTTCTCATTTGGGAATCAAATGCCTCACACAGTATTGCCCCAGCAAACACAAAACGTTTTCGACATCATTCGCAAAAGGTTATAAAAGGTTGTCAGAAAACGTTTAAATGTCGGGTTATATAAAGGGTACATTAATGGTATAAAACGTTTTTATAACATTAAATAACATTTGTTGGTAATTTACTGCACAGCAAACACAAATGTTTTACAGAAAACATTTAAATGTCGGGTTATATAAGGGTATAAAAACGTTTTAATAACATTTCAAAAACATTTTTGAAAACTTGGTACAAATCATTCCAAACAGAATGTTATTTTGGGGTTGAAAAAATATTTTGCAAAAAATGTTTGCCCAAAATATTTACAATAACGTTTTAAAAATGTTTTCACGACCTTTATATAACCCGACATATAAATGTTATTAAAACGTTTTGTAAAAAATATTTTAAGAACATTTCTGTGTTTACAGGGTGCAAATATTTTAACATAATGTTATTTAAGTGTTGACAAAATATTTGGCCAAAAATGTTTGCAAAAATAGCAAGCAATGACATTTCGAAAACATTTTAAAAATATTGTTGTAGTGTGTTTTCATACAAAACGTTTTAAAACGATTTCATGACCTTTATATAACCCGACATTTTAATGTTATTAAAACGTTTTACCTGAACCAAAACCCAAAATATAACTTATTTAAAACGTTTTAAAAACGTTTCTGTGTTTGCTGGGATATTGTTCCTTTGCATCCATCCACTGTTTGCTTTGTAATGGTACAACTGAAATTATAATACCTATAGCATCACAACCCATTGCAATATTGCACAGTTAAATCAGAAAAATGTGTTTGTGTACTTAACACGGTTTAGAAATAAGCTCAGGCTTCATATTTTGATTGGAAAAGCTTAAAGCACGTTTAAATTATTTCATTTCGAGCATAAGGCAGGAAAAGGATAATTTGTAAATCCACTAAGGTTATATTCTACACAAAAGTGCTGTGATATTAAATATATTAAATTTAATATCACAGGTTATCGTAGTAATAAAACACGCGTAGAGGTTATACTCTGTTAGGTACACATTATAAGCAACCGTCACCAGAATTCGAATTGAATAATAATACTTTCAATATTGAGGATTCAATATCAAAGCTGAAAACATCAACAATTATGAACAGCACATCATGTTTCAGCTTTTTCAAAGCTGCCAACTTTGACAAAAATACTAAAACTGAAATAAGTGAATTATGTGATATTTAGAATTTGAAAATAGGTGACAGTAATTAATTGGACACCTGCGTTTTAAATAGGCTGAATAAAAATAAGGTTTTATAACGTTGCTCTAAACCAAGAAGCGAAGTGCTTGATATTTTTATCCAAATTTTATGTCAGAATGTATGGTAAAAATTTGCATCAAGTCTCAAATCATCTTGGTCAAATCAGTTGCGAAGCAGGTACACGCTTAAAAAAAAAGATATACTTTTTTTCTAGAAAAAAAGATCTGGAAAAAAAATCTAAAAAAAGTTAGTACGCACATATTTAGTCAATTATTATTTATTCGGTTGCACTATTTGTCAAGGTAGAGTAGAATAATACAGATTGCTTCAAAATAATGTGTTGATTCACCTTTTCGGTAAATCCCATAACCCTTTGGTTTTGGACTGATGATGTCATCACGGCGATGCGCATACCGTTACTGCACACTTCACGGCTTTGAAATGCGCAGTAACGATGTTCGTTTACGATATGCACACATTGGCGTAACGTCATATGGCGTATCAGGTGTCCAGCACCAAAACGTATGGGATTTATCGCAAAGGTGAATTGGCATGTCTAGTCGCAAGCATCAAGCCATAATTCTCTCAAACTCTAACTAATTATCAATTGGCAATCTTACCAATTATACTTTATGCTGTAAAGAGTATAACGATTCATTTTATTACAGTTTGAGCAGCTCCTAATCGGCGGGACTTATACCATCGCGGATTAATATCAATATACTTTGGAAAAGTGTCTTATAACATCTCACCAGAAGTATTACAAATTATTAATTGAAGTCCTGTACTTTGTCTACTCTTCTTCTTCTTCTTCCGGTACTGTGCAAAACCTCAAAAGAGTATTGACGCACTTGCTTTAACACGCAAAATATAGACCAGGCAGATCAACTATATCACTCTTCACCTTTTGGCCAAGTGATGAAAGCCTAATAATTACCGCCGATTACGAGCTGATCATAATAGGCCAGTAAATCTAGCACTTTTGGACGCCAACTAAGGAACTAATTGCAACAGAATTTTTTTCACCACAATGCATTTCCTTGAGGTCCCCAAAGTACCATATTAAAAGTCCCAAAATATCCAAGTATGGGAAAGGTGCCTAATTTGCATAAATCCAAAATGGCCGCTAAAATTTCAGAAAAATCTAAATTTTGACATACCTTCACTTCTAGATGGCCTATTACAATGATTTAACATTATAGGAAGGGGTTTTTGGACACATCGATTCTAATGGGATATGTTACAAAATGTTTACACAGCAGCATCATTAGCATATTTTCAAAATGGCCGCCAAAATGTAAATTATCTGTATTTTACACAGGAAACACATCATTTCGTATTGTAGAATAGCTTGGAACAACTTTTAGTCTGGTGTCAAGAGACCTCAAGTTAATATGTTGTGGTGAAAAAATAGGTTTCAATTTGTTCCAAGCAGAATATTACTATTCTATCATTCAAAAATAATGTATTACGTGTGTAAAAAGATTTTGGCGGCCATTTTGAAAATATAACGATGATCTATTTATGTAATCAATTATCTCATGATACTTGTTGTGTCCAAAACCCCCTTCCTAGAAAGTTAAGCCATTATAATAGGCCATTTAGAAGTGAAGATATATCAAAATCTAGATTTTTCTGAAATTTTGGCGGCCATTTTGGATTTATGCAAATTAGGCACCTTTCCCATACTTGGATATTTTGGGACTTTTAGTATGGTACTTTGGGGACCTCAAGGAAATGCATTGTGGTGAAAAGAAATTCTGTTGCAATTAGTTCCTTAGAAAATGCTAGATTTACTGGCCTATAAGTATAGTTACAGTGATTGCAAACAATAATCTTGAGTGTTGATAATGAATCTTCCACAGAATGGATGAGATAAATGTACAATTTTGTTTGATAGCAACAACAATATCAACATCGACCTTTCTTGAGCTAAAATTCAATTAATGTCTACTCTGTATTCATTGGTTTCTTAGAATAAAACCGACAACAAGCAAACCATTAATGCATAGCTGTATTTGACAAGTAATACATAAATACTATTGTATAAAGAGTTCGCCTATAGGCCTAATTGATTGCAGCTAAATTCAACCTTGGAAATTTTAAGTCCAGATTTGCTAGAGCAATTGCATGAAAAGCGCACAAAAGTGTTCAATTTTACACTTGTTTATTTCAGTAAAATATCACTAGCAAAGCCCAGAGCGATATTCAATTTATTTCTGAAAGTGGAAAAGATTAAAAGACTACACTATCAAAGTAAAATATAGATATCATGTTCTTTTAATCATAATTATTCCTCACAGTACAACTTTATGTCGCAATTACGACATTAATGCAAATTGTCCCTGTTACGTTACTCCAGACCCAACAAATTTCACTGATTCCAATTTTAGTGTTGGAGCATGTGTATACATGATAAATATGTCAAAAATCAGGTTTGCAAACAAATAATCAAATTAATTTAAAAAGAGTGTACATTATGGTTTAATTTCAATTCAACACAGTTTAATGTATTTAGTAACACATTTAAACGCATTTTGATTTTTTTGAGAAAAAACAAAACAAAAACCCAAGTCCCTTATAATATATATATATATATTCAATTTCAACACAATCATACTACAATACGTATAGTATTGCTTTCAAAATCAAAACCGTTTAGAGAAAAGAACACTTTGCAACACAATGTGCAAAAAAATAAGTCCTCAATTATAATGCTTGCTTTCAATATCAACACATTTTTAATACAGAATATTTTGGAAAAATCAACACATTGCACCACAATGTGAACACGATCAAGTCCCTTTTATTATCCACACATGTTATAATACATAGAATATTTTGGTTTCCAAATCAACACATTTTACAATAAATAAAGCAGCATATTTCATAAATGACTTTTGAAAAAAAAAAAATCAAGTTAACCTTTTATTTAACTTGAATTGAAACTCAAATTACAATACTTGGGATATTGTTGCTTTTGAAATCAACACAGTATATATATATATTTGCAAAATATTTTTGGAACATCTTGCTTTAAAAACTTCAAAACATTGTGAAAAAGTCAATCATTGGAACACAATATGAAAAAAAAAAAAATACGTCGCTTTTATATCAAAGTCAATTTCAAAAGATTTTGTAATATTTTGTACCTGCTAAATCTAATGAAAGCACGACCTCAACGGGCATAACCAATCTCCCATCTGTGTGTACTACATGTAGTATACAGCACAGGTTTGGTCGTTTCTATTATCTACTACTTCAAATTGCAAATTGTGGTACGCGCACATTCACGTGGTTTTAGGTCTGTATGTATAGGCAAGTTTTGCAGACAGGCTGCAGCTACAGGTGAAAGACAATTCATCATGGCCATCTCAAAAACTTTCTTAATCTCAGTTTTTAGCATCTTATTATGCAATACCTCTGCTCTCATCAACATTGGAAATAGAACTTGCCACGTTGCAGAGGGAAAAATTCCTGTCCATATTCGTTCGATCATGACCCGCGAGAACGCGGAAGAATCGGCCGAGTTTTCGGTTATGTTGGAAGCAGCTGCCAATCATGTGAATAACATGGAGGGAATACTAACGGGATATCATCTTTGTTTTAGATATGATCATGCTGGCGTAAGTTAAATGTGTGTACTTGTAATTTGGGTATGAGCGTTTGGACAGTATTGACATGAGAGCACATCAGATATATCGAGTTGCATTCTGAATACGAAGAGTGTCCTTCTGGTATCAAATAATTTGATTTTTTCAAATTCGCGATAAAATGCACATTTTATGGCAAATGGTTAAAAATTGATATTTTTGATATTTAACAGTCATCGAAGTAAGCTTTATAAATCTAATGATATGTACTTAGAGTGTATGTAGCTGGGATGACAAGCCGACGATCAATTGAAAAATTTGATCTTTCGTATTGAAGATATGGATTTTTTCCAAAAACACTTTTTTGGGTAAAAAATGTACATCTTCCGCTTTTTGGGAACAAATGGATATCTTCAATATGAAAGGTCACAATTTTCAATTGATCATCGGCTTTTCATTCCAGCTACATACACTTTAAGTACATATCATTAGTTTAAAAAAGTTAACTTCGAGGACTGTTAAATATCAAAAATTAAAAAAATATCAAATTTTAATAATTTTTCATAAAATTTGTATTATATCGCGAATTTAAAAAAAAAAAAATAACCAAAATTATTTGATATCAGAAGGACATTCCTCGTATTCTGAAGTCAATTTGATTGGTCTGATGTGCTCTCATGCCCCACATAACATACTATCGTTCATACCAGAGCCCTTAACTTGATTTGATATTATTGATTTTGTGGTAAATATTTGAGGATAAAAATTTACAACGAGTTGCGAGATTGTTAATTGATACCCAGCAAACACGAAACGTTTTTTAAGCTATAATGTACGATCTTATAATACGAAATTGGTTAATTGTTCAAACCTGATTTTTTGACATATTTGTTATGTGTACTCATGTCGCAACGTACACCTAAATGGAATCGGCCAAATTTGTTGTGTTTTCAGAGCAATTTTGACATATTATGACTTTATGTCACCCCATAACACTCCATGTTAATGTGCCAAAATAGCCAGAGGGTTTTTTTTCACTTAAACTCGTTATTGTAGCATAAAATTGACAGAAACCCTTTCAGGCAGTTATTACTAATATTATTTCAGCATTTTGGGAAAAGAATAACAAAAGTTGACGGAAATCGTACATGAAGGACTTAAATGCCGAATGATATAAAGGGTATAAAACGTTTTAATAACATTTAGAAAACATTTTTGAACAATTGATGCAAAACATTCTGACATAATGTTTTGACATAATAAGTATTGACGAAATATTTCCAAAAATGTTTTACAATAACATTTTGACAATATTTTAAAAATGTTGTTCATTGCGTGGTCCTGTAAAGTGTGCTGAGGCTTGTGGATCAACGTCTAGGCGTTGTGCCTGTGCGTAGCGCACTATAAATCACTGTTTTTTCATACAAAACGTTTTAAAATGTTTACATGACTTTTTTTTTATAACCCGAGTTGTTTGTGTTTGATGGGTACTCAGTTTGGTACGAATGGATAGAGGAAATCTCAGGATACACGTATTTATATTGATACCAAATCCGTTACCAAAGGCTGTTTAACTATAATATGGCATATGTATTCAGTTTTTGATCCCAATGATTCCTGTAAAGTTTTATTTATATACACACCGCCCTTTGGGCTTGGTGAGACCGCTTGGTGAAATAAACATGCTGTGCATCTGTTCATCTTAGCCAATCACAAGTTCTTATTATAATCGTCAATGTTTAATAATAGATAATTAAATGGTAAATTGGTAAAAGAGCCTTATAAGGTATAAATTAGGATATTTTTACTGCTTTAATGAACACTTCATGTTCTAAAATCAGTTTAGACATAAACATCCCTATCGTAAAAATTTAGAATGCCGAATTCTGAAGAGTTAAGACGGAGCAAAAACTGTAGAATTTTGAACAACTCTTTCATCATGTTTTCCCTAATTTCAAAATTAGTGCAGGGTCAGTCAAGTAACAATTTATTTTTGACCTTAGTTTGAACATGCATCATATTTAAACCAGTTTAGACCATAAGAAATAAGAATGCCGAAGACGGGAAAAAAAGAGTGGAATTTTGAAAATTTCTTTAATATGTTGTGTTTCACCTAATTTCAAAATTAATATAAGGTCCGGTCCTTCGAGGCCAAGCACGCAAATTTTTGACCTTAATTTGAACATGCATACAGGAATGCATGAACTGATGCCCAGATAATCTAATGCTGGTCTCCATACAAGACCGTGTTCCATGAACATTATCTTACACTTATTTTATTATGCTTTGAAGGTCATGTTTAACTCAAAGTTTATTACATTTTATTTTATTTATTGTTTATTACAAAAAACTCCAAATGAAATGAACGTTATTCAACTTAAGATCAGTACAAAATTATATTGTTTGCACAATGGCCCGCACAATGAGTAATTTTGTCATAATTATGACTTCGATATATTTTCGCTCATAATGAGAACGGAACAGATAATAATTTCATGCTATATAGGTTGTGTGTTCAATTTATTTCACATATTCCTCGAATCAATAAAACTGATACTGGTGCAGAATTTTTCCACTAAATTTAATTCCTTAAAGGCTCATTCAGTGATTTGCTCACCCGTGAGGATCGTAAAGATAACAAAAATTCAGATTTTGGCACTTTTGTTAGTTTCATGAATGTGCTAGCATATCCTGTAGAACATAATCGTACAGAAGAACATTGTTGTAGGATTGTCCGTCAGACTTACGTATACTTGAGTACGTTATATACGGAAGAAAAGTACATTGCCAGTCGGAGTTACATATATTTGAATTCCATGATGAACAGAAGGATACGGCATTGTCGTAGGTTTGCCAGTCAGACTTAGGCAGACTTACGTACTTGAGTTCATGATGAAAAGAAGGAAAGTGCCACTAATCGAGGTTTGCCATACAGACTTACATGCTTGAGTTCATGATGGAGAGAAGGAAGTGCATTGTCGTAGGTTTGCCAGTCAGACTTACGTAGACTTACGTACTTGAGTTCATGATGAAAAGAAGGAAAGTACCATTTATCGAGGTTTTCCATTCAAACTTACGTTCTTGAGTACATGATGGAGAGAAGGGAAGTGCATTGTCGTAGGTTTGTCCGTCAGACTTACGCAGACTTACGTACTTGAGTTCATGATGAAAAGAAGGAAAGTGCCACTAATCGAGGTTTGCCATACAGACTTACATGCTTGAGTTCATGATGGAGAGAAGGGAAGTGCATTGTCGTAGGTTTGTCAGTCAGACCTACGTATACTTGAGTTCACGGTGGACAGGAGGAAAGCACAGTGTCGTATGTTTCCAAGTCAGACTTACGTTTACTTGAGTTCACGATGGACGAAAGGAAAGCGCATTGTCGTAATTTGCTAGTCAGTCTTATTCATTTGAGTTCATGATGGAGAGAAGGAGAGTACATTGTCGTAGGGTTTCCAGTCAGACTTACGTATTTGAGTTCATGATGGACAGAAGGAAAGTGTATTGTCGTAGGATTGTCAGGCAGATTTATATACTTGAGGTCGAAGGTTTTGATTTGAGAGCTTGAGTTCGTGACGTACAGAAGAACAACGTTGTAGGTTTGCAAACTTGCGAGCTTAAGACCATTGTCAAATGTTTGCCATTCAGTCTTGCGAGGTTGAATTTATGGTAAACATAAGGAAAGTGCATTGTCGCAGGTTCGCCAGTCAGACTTACATACTCGAGTTCACGATAGACGAAAGGAAAGCGCATGGTCGTAATTTACTAGTCAGACTTATCTACTTGAGTTCACGATGGAGAGAAGGAGAGTACATTGTCGTAGGTTTGCCAGTTAGATTTGTGAGCTTGGGCTCATGGTGGTAAGAACATAGCATTGCCTTAAGATTGCCGAAGGATGTGCAAACATAGCTTAAGAGATGGTCTACGCACTCTTCTGGCTACTTAACATTTGCCATTATTATAATGGATAATAGTAATTCCAGATGATCCAGAAGCGTCTTAAAGCGTCGGATTATATACCTTTGTGTTATTCCCCCATTAGCTGTTGTGTGACACTTGACTTGTTTTTACTTTTATCCTTGCTACATTGTATCCTTGTGACATTATTGTTTTATCCAATTGGCTTCATCCTTTGCAAGATTCACATCTTGTACGTACGCAATCATATTGTGCCTGCGCTCGCTACCCCCTGCGCCTGCGTTGAATACATTATAGAATGAAATATATACTTCAAAGTTCAAGAAATCACTTTCTTGTCAATTAGCGCGGAATCCCCATTTTCACTTCATCTGTAGGGCATGTCTAACAGAAAATATTTTCTCAAAAACTATGTTTATTTTTTTGAGAAATAAAATGAGTCTCTGCGGCAAATTTGAGCCGTTCATTATAAATAACTGATTCAGCAGCTTTCACATGATTTTAGAAATTGACCTTTCCATTCATAAACTACGTTGATTTAACCAAAAAAGGGATTTTCAATCAATACATTTTGATGGGTAAAGCTTAAAGCACGGTTAAATTATTCCATTTAGATAATTGTTGTGCTATTTAAAATAGGGCAGTAACAGGCTATTTTACACATGTAATCCATTAATGCCCCATTCCTACACAAAAGTGCTGTTATATTAAATATATTAAATTCAATATCACAGAGCACCGCAGTAATAAAGCAGGCGTAGAGGTTCTGCTCTGCTAGGTACACATAAACAACGTTCCTCAGATTCGATTTGGATAATCATATTTGCAATAATTTTTGGATTCAATATCAAAGCTGAAAACATTACCAATAAGTAAAGAGATAGGTAGCAATGCACTTTTTGGCTTGTGTTTCTCTCTAGTTAGTACTAAATAAGTTTAGATTGAGCTATATTCCATATCGCAGAACTTGATGAACAACACAATATGTCTTTGCCAACTTATGTGATATTAAAAATTAAAAATTAGTGACAGTAATTAGTATAGAAAATAAAAAAACGTTTGATTCCTTTGTGCTGCCCCAAACCAAGAAGCGAAATGCTTTTTCAAAATTTTATTCCGGGATATATGGTAAATATACTTCAAGTCTCAAATCATCGTTGTCAAATCAGTTATGAAGCAGGTACACGCTTAGAAAAACAGTTCTAGAAGTTCTACATTCAGGATAGCCGGGGTTCCAGAAAAATGCTGCACTATTTGTTTTATATTAAAAATATTATCAAGTTCCGCGATATGGAATATAGCTCAATCTTAATTCATTTAGTACTAACTAGAGATAAAAGAGCCAAAAAGTGCATTGCTTCCTATCTCTTTAGTTATAGTCGTCTTAGGTGCATTGCTTCCTATCTCTTTAGTTATAGTCGTCTTAGGTGCATTGCTTCCTATCTCTTTAGTTATAGTCGTCTTAGGTGCATTGCTTCCTATCTCTTTAGTTATAGTCGTCTTAGGTGCATTGCTTCCTATCTCTTTAGTTATAGTCGTCTTAGGTGCATTGCTTCCTATCTCTTTAGTTATAGTCGTCTTAGGTGCATTGCTTCCTATCTCTTTAGTTATAGTCGTCTTAGGTTACAATCAAGTCTAAAGACTTCTACGAAGTATGCATTCTATACATTCTAATTCTAAATTATGTCAAAATCTGAAAAAAAGAAGCCTTATATTACATTCATTACATAATTTAATGAATTTAATTTGAATTAATGAATTTTGACCCATTTTGTATATCAATACCTGCCACATACATGCAACCTACGAGGTTGATATTTTTCATATTAAGAATTGAATGTTTGTGCATGTACTGAGCTTTTCTTTTAGTGATTGCAAACATAAAAAGTGTGACAATTTAATTTAAGAAATTGATGGAGGTATTTTGTATAATGATGTCACGTAAGATTTGGTTCACAGTGGACAATGGTAAAAGTGCATTGCTTCACAACATGTTAAAAACACCCTAAAATACATGCTTTTGGCAATTAATTCTAACAGAAATTGATTATAATTATTGTTCAATCTCAAACAATATTATTACTTTATTTTTCTGGAATGTGGAGTAGGGGTGTTATGAAATTGCAAGAACTCCACAATGATTCTTTCTGGTCTTTAGTTTGCAGAACTATTTTAACGTCTAAAATAGTTCTTTCTGGCTTTTGCAAAAATCCTTTTCCGATCTTTGTATGATCTAATAAGGTTCTACATGCAGGACAGTTATAAAGGTTCAGTTATAAAGGTTCAGTTATAAAGATTTATGTCATGCAGGACATGACATAAAGGTTCTATTTAGAACCTTTTTTCTTAGAATATCAGACGTGAATACATTAAATTCAGTCAGAACTGTTTCACTTTACATATCGTCACTGGGCGGGAAAAACCTCATATGTATGTACTTTTGGCCCTTGAACATGGATAAAGCCTTGTACGTGTAGACTTTATATTGAAGAGGATGCTTCATCCATGTTCAAGGGCCAAAGTACATGCAGGAAACAGCTCATATATACTTTTGGCCCTTGAACATGGATAAAGCCTTGTAGGTGTAGACTTTATATTGAAGAGGTTGCTTCATCCATGTTCAAGGGCGAAAAGTACATGCAGGAAACACCTTATATTTACTTTTGGCCCGTGAAAATGGATACAGCCTTGTAGGTGTAGACTTTATATTGAATGGTTTGCTTCATCCATGTTCAAGGGCAAAAAGTACATACGAGATTTTCCCGCCCAGTGACGATATTAGATTGGGGTGAGCATTTAATCTATTTCATTGCATTTGTTTATTGCAAGTACAGTCTGGTAAATCAATTGTAATGATTGGTACCTTTATGTCTATATTTAGGTTTCACAACACTGCCCAAGCATTTTGACCAAAAATTGAATTTTCACCTGCGATGACTTCAGGCAGTAATGTAATATCTAAAACACAGTGATTTCAAAGTCATGGCCTCACTCCCGATTCCAGAGAATTACAGTTGAGCTACTAATTCTATTTGAGTTTAAAAGTATATTATCCTGCTTTGCAAATATATAAAGTATATCTCCCCAGCAAACACAAAACGTTTTCGACATCATTCACAAAAGGATATAAATGGTTGTCAGAAAACGTTTAAAGGTCGGGTTGTAATTATAAAGGGCATATTAAGAGTATAAAACGGTTTTATAACCTTAATAAACATTTTTTGATAATCTACTGCTCAGCAAACAAAAATGTTTCACAGAAAACGTTTAAATGTCGGGTTATATAAAGGGTATAAAAACGTTTTAATAACATTCCAAAAACATTCTTGAAAACTTGATACAAAACATTCTAAACAGAAAGTTATTTTGGGGTTGAAAAAATATTTTGCGAAAAATGTTTGCCCAAAATATTTTCAATAACGTTTTAAAAACGTTTTCATGACCTTTATATAACCCGACATTTAAATGTTAGTAAAATGTTTTGAAAAAAATATTTTAAGAACATTTCTGTGTTTGCTGGGTTCAAATATTTTAACATAATGTTATTTAAGTATTGACACAATATTTGGCAAAAATGTTTGCAAAAATAGTTTACAATAACATTTTTTGAAAACATTTAAAAATATTGTTGTAGTTTGTTTTCATACAAAACGTTTTAAAACGGTATCATGACCTTTATATAACCCGACATGTTAATGTTATTAAAACGTTTTTACCTAAACCAAAAGCCAAAATTCAACTTATTTAAAACGTTTTTAAAACATTTTTGTGTTTGCTGGGTCAGTGCTAATTCTTGGGTTGGGAATAACTAGCTATACAGTTTTATTATGTTGCTAGCTTTTGGATATAGGGGACAAAAACATTGTACAAAGTCTTAATTCGTCTGCTAGTACCAGAAATGGGTAAGTGAAATAGCTGTCTTGTCAATTAGTGGGTTTTTAGCGGGTTCGCCGTCGGACAAGTTTAGAACTGTCACGCTTTCGTATAGCCCTGACCTCTTCCGGACACAGTACCTAAGAATGAGACATGTAGGCCGCCCTTGCCTACTGATGGCTCTGAAAAGAGCCGTTCACTGAAGACTGCCTCTTGTCAACAGAGAACAAGAAGATCTCGCCTATCTGCTAATTTTTAAAGGTTTTGGTGGCTCTGAAAAGAGCCGTTCACTGAAGACTGCCCCTAGTCTAGCTGTCTTGTGTAGCTGTCATGTGTTAGATGAGTACTATATACTGTGGAGAGATTACCAGATGTTCACAGGGCAGCTATTTGCACTTACCCACTTCTGTGACTGCTTAGTACCAGAAGTGGGTAAGGTGTAATAGCTGCCATGTGCTAGATGATTACAATATACGGTGTGTAAATTGCCAAATGTTCACAAAGGGCACCTATTTGCACTTAACCACTTCCACACACTGGCCTAAGATAAATGCAAAATTTCGTCTGATAGCAACAACAACATCAACGTCGACCCTTCTTGTGAACTAAAATTCAATTAATGCCTACTCTGTATGCATTGGCTTCTTAATATAAAACAAACAATAAGCAAACATGTTGACACAGGGCTTACAAAACACATCTGAAACCATTAATGCATAGCTGAATTATACAAGTAATGCATAAAATACTATTGCCAAGAGTAAGAATTGATTGCAGCTAAATTCAGCCTTGGCAATTCACGAGTGAGAGCAACTTAGCTGTTGAATAAAATTTGACCTAGTCGATGGACTTTAGTGTAAGGAACTTATACGTTGTCCTTACTTACCGTATGTTATTTTTAAGCTATTTTTCTAATGGCGACGACCGGTGAGAAATATTAAACCCAGATTTGCTGGAATAAAAGCACACAAAAATGTCATGTTTTACACTATTTTAGCCCAAATCAAGGTGCAATTTGGTTCAGTTACTGGACCAATTTGTAATATTTACAATATTTTATGCCCCAAAGCCCCCAAAATCAAGGTGTGTATACCAGACTAAAGAGAAGAAGAAGGACAAAAATATTCAAAGTGCAATTCCTGTCGATTATTTCTGATAGATACGGAGCTGACCAGTTTGGTTACATGGAAAGTTTCGAAGGGAAGCATGGGAAGTAAAAGTGGAAAATCGTAGTAAACGGCTTATACCGAATTAAAAAGGCTAGTTTGCGTCTGACGTCAGTGCAAAGGCGGGACGTGATTGGTTGCTGACCTGCGCAGTACGGCATTTTTGGTCTGGTTGTCAGGACGTCATACGCAAACTAGTCTTTTCAATTCGGTATTACCCAACAAAAGACAAACGAGTCTCATCTTTCCACTCATACCAAGATAGACACTAAAAGGCTAATTATGACGCCACTATAGGCGAATTTTCGAATTGTAGTAAAATAATAGCGCTGCTGTGTTTATGTGCAACATTATAATCTGCGAACTTCGCCAGAATTGCACGTTTGTTGCAACTCTTCTAAGGTTGCGAATATTCGGCACAAAGGTGAATTGCGTGTGGGCATGGGTTGGGTGGATCAAGTGTTTGGTGAAGGCCAAAAGGAAATTGATAATTAGTTACATATTGCCGGCGCTGCGTCAATGTTTTTCTACCCTTAGAAACATTTCCTATTTCTTTAATAAGGATACAGAATATCTGCTTAAAATGACAGAAATACTACCTACTGTCCTTTTTATTATAGAGTTTCTGATTGCAGTATTTTGTCGACGATTAGTGATATATTCTTATATACTCCCGTCCTATGATATTGATTCAATTAGAAAGTGACTGATGTATCGATATTCGATGTAACATGTCGTCTTTATTTATATTTAATCTATTGCCATTCTATTTCCAGTAAGGTTTAACTTCTAACGAATGTTTGGTGACGTACAATCGGTAATATTTTTGCACCAGACATTCTACATAACATATTACTGATCTTACGTCATAAAGCATTCACTCCAATTTTGCACTATTCAGTTTTTTTAATAGAATTCCTACTCATTTATGTATGATCCCGTAACTATTCCTTTTCATAAAAAGGCAATCTTATTAAAATGAATAGTAACTTTTCAATTTGACAAGATCTCCAATACTTTATTTTCAAGGTTATCCATTTTCTTTTTACAAGGTTGTATTATATCCCCTTCTGAGAGGATAAACTACTAAAAAGGTTATTTCTAACAAGAATCTATTCATTGTGTAATAAAAGAGATATCCATGTACCCTAGCAAGACTAGACTATGCCATAGTCTATTTTTGATAAATAAAAGCATGTTAATCATGATGAAAGCATTCAGTTGAACTCGAAATTATACTGATATTTAATACATCAAAATACTAGTATAAAATTGTTATGAAAAAGTTAATATAATTATATTAGTGACAGTAAAAGTAAAGTGGCTTATATTATTGAATGCAACATATCATAATGTCATAATTGTATTGGCACTTCAGTACTGAACAATTCTGATTTTAGAATCTGCCAGTTTATTAATCGCGAAATTCCAGGTTAAAAATAGACTATGGACATTCAATTAAAAACGTGATTTTGAACAGGCAAAGTCCCTAACACTCACACTGTCAATCATACTTGTTTATCAATCAAATTTAACCGCAAGCAAATACAAGACGCGCTCATTGACTTACTGACGCGTTCATGCAATTACACAACACAAAGGCGGCGTAGGCCACATACTTGTGTACCATGCAGTTATTAATGGTAATGACAGGTACCCGGAGGATTTAAACCATAACGAGATCTGTGCGACCAATCACAAGCCAGATCCATTTAAAGATGCATTACATCATCGCCAATTTTAGTAGGCCAGATTTCCGACAATCTCATCCATAGAAGCTCATAGACAGCCGTGTTAAGCATGTAAACCGCAATCCAATGTCAGTAGTCCACTTGGGAAGCTAACAAACAGAGGGAGTAGGGTGACTGAAAAGATCAGATGTGAAAATCTATCAATTGTGCACACATTAATTAAATCAGAGTTTTAAGCTTAAATACAATATCCAGAGTATGCACAATGGGCAAGTGGACTACGGGTAGTCTATAGCAAGACTGACTACAATAGCGTTTACAAAACTATCTATCATTCATTTTGTATTCAATCATGGAAGAAAGATAATTGAGTTTGGTGAATGACCTTGATGAATGACCTCGAAATGTCATTTTAATGAGTCAATTTGAATATGTGAAAGCATGGACGAAATATAGAGCACGAAGTGCGATGGACTTGCAATTTCGTTCGTCGACGTGAGGTCAGTGACGTTAACACTTGCAACATGTGGACGTAGATGGCAGCAGCATTTTTCTGTCATTAGCATAAGTCTCCACAGCACTATGCAGTACTATCGTAGGTGGCAGCAGCATTTTTCTGCAGTTTTCAGTAGGCTATCAGCACAGAGTAATACACAGGGGAAGCCGACGCTGTCGCTATCTTTTTGTATTGCGCTAGTATAGAAGTTGCAACGGCCTGGTGAAAGTCGGAATAGTCCCCCGGGGGGGGGGGTACTCAGTACAAATGACCATACGGGGACGTGCTGCAAACATGGGTAGCATTATCGACCTTTTGGTATATCAATGACCCCTTTTTCCAAGCCAATTTTGGTATATGGATGGGTCCTTTTTCAAAATTTTCTCAATTGTTTCAGAAAATAGACCAATTTTGCATCAATCTATCCAAAATTTTCGAAAAATTTCAAAATTTCCCAAAATTTTTGGGAACATTTGTAAAACTAAGCCAATTTGGCCGAAAATTTGGACTTTTGGTATATCGTTGGGTCCAAATTTCTTGAAAAATTGGTATATTTATGGGTCCACTTTCAAATACTCAGCGGCACACCCCTACCAAAACCAAACTTGAGTACCCCCCGGGAATAGTCCCCTTGTCAAATTAGACAAGTTTCTATGCAAATAGGAGTCCCAGCAAACACAAAACGTTTTCGACATCATTCGCAAAGGATTATAAAAGGTTGTCAGAAAACGTTTAAATGTCGGGTTATATAAAGGGTATATTGAGAGTATAAAACGTTTCCATAACCTTAAAAAAACATTTTTTGATAATCTACTGCTCAGCAAACAAAAATGTTTTACAAAAAAAAGGTCGGGTTATATAAAGGGTATAAAAACGTTTTTATAACATTCCAAAAACATTCTTGAAAACTTAATACAAAACATTTTAAACAGAATGTTATTTTGGGGTTGAAAAAATATTTTGCGAAAAATGTTTGCCCAACATATTTTCAATAATGTTTTAAAAACGTTTTCATGACCTTTATATTTTACATTTTAAGAACATTTCTGTGTTTGCTGGGTTCAAATATTTTACCATAATGTTATTTAAGTATTGACACAATATTTGGCACAAATGTTTGCAAAAATAGTTTACAATAACATTTTTGAAAACATTTAAAAATATTGTTGTAGTGTGTTTTTATATAAAACGTTTTAAAACGTTATCATGACTTTTATATAACCCGACATGTTAATGTTATTAAAACGTTTTTACCTAAACCAAAAGCCCAAATATAACTTATTTAAAACGTTTTTAAAACGTTTTTGTGTTTGCTGGGGTAGCTCGTTTAAGAGATGTCATGTAAAACTTAACAACAATCAAATCTAAACTGTGATTTCCTTCTTTGATTAACTTTGATGTTTCAGGGGACGGAAGAAGCGCTTTCTGTTTTTTACGACTACGTATACATGGAAC
This sequence comes from Amphiura filiformis, assembly GCF_039555335.1. Classification (NCBI taxonomy): domain Eukaryota; kingdom Metazoa; phylum Echinodermata; class Ophiuroidea; order Amphilepidida; family Amphiuridae; genus Amphiura; species Amphiura filiformis. The sequence goes on along the minus strand of NC_092634.1, from coordinate 69,507,792 downwards.
CACCAATCCTCATGATTTTCGGGCCTCCATATTCGTCAGTGTCGACGTTGCTTAATCCAGTAGTTGGGCAATACAACATTGTACAGGTAAGCCAACACAGAAAAAAACAAAGCATGCAAGGATACGTCCATATTAGTTTTCTACAAACAACAACAACAACAAGAACAACAACAAGAACAACAACAACAACAACAACAACAACACACAAAAAACCAACGAAACATAAAATGAAGTCGTATATGGCGGTGTATATCACACTCTGACCTTGATCTCATTACGGTTTTGGTACATTTTGCTGAGATATTGCGTTTTAAAGTTGTGAAGATAAGAGTCTGCTTTTACTTCCTGCTTTTCAAAATCGTAAAATTAATAAATTCATTAATTAATTAATTAATTAATTAATTAATTAATTAATTCATTCATTCATTCATTCATTCATTCATTCATTCATTCATTCATTCATTCATTCAGTCAGTCAGTCAGTCAGTCAGTCAGTCAGTCAGTCTTTCTTTCTTTCTTTCTATCATTCATTCATTCATTCATTCATTCATTCATTCATTCAGTTAGTCAGTCAGTCAGTCAGTCAGTCAGTCGTTATTTATTCAGGCAATAATCCTTTAATACTAAAGTATAGGAGGCCCCTGAAAACAACTTGATCAGATATTTAGAAACACAAAATATACAATTTAGCATTTATATATACAAGATATATTATAAAATAAAATACAATGTAATAATTAAGCAAGAAGGGTTTACATGTGTAAAATGGATTTTTAAATCATATAAACTCATAGACTCAAAGTTAATCCAGATATAAAAAAATGAAAGCCATTCCTTAAAATATTAATTTGCAGTTCTCTAGTTAACTTGTACGAGCGTATGTTCTTTTATAGCTGCTAAAATATACCAAAAAGAAGTAGCTAACATATTTTGAGTTTGACAACGAGTGCATTTGAGACGTATCAGTGAAGGCAATAAAAAGAAGTCTGAGCAGAATGATTCACACGTTTGTGATGTGCCCTGAGAAATTAAATTTGATTAGTTAAATTTGTTTACAATTTTAAACTGTTTCATGAAAGATGGGAAACCCCTTTCAAGTAATCATGCAAGAGTGTTTAGTTTGCTGGTTTCATACTTTCCTGCCGTTTGCCACTTTGCCGCTCTGAAGATGATTTTACTTCACTGAGCAGTCGCACCAGAAACACTAGCGGTGACCGGCGGCAAGCCGATATATCAATCACTCCACCGCTTTGCCGCGGCGGCAGCACCGCTGGGAGTTGAATTCAAACCAACTCGGAGCGGTGCCGCTCTGACGTATGAGAACAAAGTAGGATTTTGGAGCGATGCTGAGCGGCAAGAGTGGATTTCAGAGTCATGCCGCTGCCGCTCAGTGGTGTGCCGCTCCGCTTGCAGACAAGAGCAAGCGGCATGAGGAAGCGTCACGCCGCTCAGCAGCAAGCGGCAGAAGTATGAAACCAACATTAGTGTATTTCATTGATTCTAGATGATTTAAAATATTTATGTAAAATTGCAAAAGCATTATCAAATCATATTGTTAACTTAAGCAAACAGTGTGTTGTTGTTATGCATTCAAAAACAATAAGTATAGATTATACTCGTATAATTTCATCAACTGTGAGTTCTGAAGTCATCGTAGTATATCTAATGTACATACCATACAGATAAATACTATCCAATTGCTATAGCTTTAATGCTTTTTTACATATTTGGATCGAATTAATATTTTATTTGTTAAGGATATTAATTTTGTAATTTTGCTTCAATTATCTTTAGAGCTCTCTAAAGCCTATTAAAAACCGATTCATCATTAGAAAAGACTCTTCTGAAGACATTGTTATCTCCGGAGGCATTCTGTCCAATTTATAATTTCCCAAGTGCTTCATCACCATTAAAGCCACTCAATTAGGAAGATATATAGGTGATATAAGGTTGATTTGAATGTTAAGACCATGATTATGTATTTAGCGCATTTGCGTTGACAAGTTCATTGAAAACAGGTGATTGTCAGGCAAACAGAGGGGAAATGTTGCTAAATTGTTAAAATTGTTGTCAAAATCAATGTCATAATTATTGTCTGATACGTTTTTAATATTCGTGCTTCCGCCCGTCATTCAAATTAATAAAGTGATAAATTAGCGTTACTAATTTGGTGGTTTGACCACTTTGGGTTATTGGATATTCGATTTATTAATAACAGATGACGGATACTGTGAATCAATATTTTTTGTTACTTTTTGAAGATTTGTGAGCTGTGAACGTTGCAAAAATCGATATCAAGCAAGATGAAAGGAAATTGCATTTTATTGCAATTTATATTATTAATTATTATTAAGTACAACATGTACGAAAAGGATAAAAGTCAAGGACCTCGAATGGTCAAGGTTATGCACATGGTGTTCCAAATGCTTATTACACACCTAAAAGTTTTCATTATATTTCAAGGTTTTACAAGACTACCATCAACATGTTACTGTTACTTTATATGCACTATACAAAATGAATGTTTGATTTTGAAATACCAACTTCAATATTGACATTTTCACCACAGTTTGCAACGCAATGTCTTTGAAACAACCGTTGGTATTGTTAGCCTAACCTTTTATGAGAAACCAGATGACAACTAACTTGCTCAAAAGGGCGTTGGCAAGTTGTGCCTTGTTATGTAAATCAGGCAGTTTCCACGCTCCGTAGCTTTTACACTGGATTTAGGAGCTTGCTCTTTTGATATATATAGTGACCGTCCACCACAAATCAGCCGTAATTGTCTACTGGGTTACAGTATAAAATGTGCATGAAGGTCGTATTCATAGGTACCTCAAGTTGGTGCTATATGTATCTCATTTTGCTAGTGCCAGTCAAACACCTTTTAAACCAATCAATAACCCTTTGTTGAAGAGGATTATCTATGCATATAGAATTCTTAGCTCTAGTCTTTGTTTGCTTTAGCTAAATCCTGTTCAAGTGGTGAATTACAAAGCATTGTATTTTGTATAAGTATGTTTAACCAACAATTAACAATGAAAGGACATTCCTGAATCTAGTTGACTTGGGGATGATTTGAAATGACCGCCTATTGTGTCTATTAGATATCTATTACCAGCAATGTGGAAAAAGATACACATGTAGAACCGAAATAAGGTACCATTTTGTTGAAGGAGAAAAGTTCAACAAACCATAACCCCGCTTCTGGATATCGTTTGAAGTCAAATGATATATCATTTTAAAGCTTATTTTCTAAACACGAAATAAAACCAAATTGACCGGGGCCGACTTTACGGCCGTTTTGTGGTGGACGGTCACATATGGCCAAACCTTTCCCTATTTTATGTGAGCAATGTCGTGAATAAACATGAAAAGTGAGTATCGCAAGAGTATGTCGTGCAGAGTAATTATCACATAATTTACCACGTAGTTGTCAAATTATTCATGATTTTCTTCAAATTCATAAACCATTCTCTTCGTTTTATTTGTGTTTTTGTCTGTCCCTGATGTCATTCAAACATGTCGTATTCATTTAATGCTGAATTTAGTTATTCAAATGCCTCTGCAGTTTTGTTGTATTGCCATATTGCACCACAATAAAGCAAACAATATGCACTTAAACATGATAAAAAAGCGGAACTTGGGAATAATATTTTACACCTTTTATTTGTGCCTTTGTCTTGCCTGGTGTCATTCAAACATCATAACGTGATATTTTATTAATTTGATGGTTTAAAACCCTGTACAACTTGTTCAATCACGTAGACTTATTGGATATTCGATTTACTGCTAGATTCTGTTGTGAACCGTGAATATCTGTTAGTTTGTTACTTTTCTAAGATTTGTCAGCTGTGAACCATTAGAATCAATATCAGGCAAAATAGATGAAGTTGTGTTTTATTGCATTTTATATTAATTTTATATTAAGTGTACAATGTACGAATAATCTTGATAAAAATAGTCAAGGTTATGCTACACAAGGTTATGCTACAGGGTGTCCCAAATAAGCACTGCAGACCCAACAGTTTCCATCATAGTTTTACAAAACCACTCCTTAAAAACATCACTTGAAAAAAACCCAGATGTAGAAATGAGAGTCTGACTGGTTGTAGTCCTACTATGTAAGGCGTATTTAGGTGGCTTTGGGGGATTGAATCAGATCCTATAGTTTGCTCAGCTCGTAATCGGCGGGCCTTATAACACCGCGGATTAATATTATCAATATATTTTATTTGGAGAATTTTCTTGTGAAATCTCGCCTGAAGTATTACAAATTATTACTTGAAGTCCTGTACTTTGTCTTCGTAATCAGATGAAATCAAGAAAACATACAATTAAGGGGATTACTTTTTGTTTAAAATATGTGCAATATATTGACAATTTTCTCACAAAATAATAACATTTTATCATTCAAACAAATTAAGAAATATTTGACATTATATTTCAGGTGCGCCTTATTTTGAAAAAAAAAAAGATTTTCCGGTAAAGTTGTTTTCATGATGCATTCAGTTAGAACTTATTGATAAGGAGTTAAGGTGGTACTACACCCCTTGATAAATTTATAACTATTTTGCGTTTTTCTCAAAAAATAATAACACACTGGTAACAAAGTTATGTATATTATAGGGGCAAGGATTCCAGTTACTACACTGGAATTTCAGTGACTCAAGTCAAGAGGTACCGCTAGAATGTACCTCATTTCTTAACATTATAATAACCACTTGTCCTGAATCACTGTAATTTCAGGGAAGAAATTGGATTCCTTGGCCCTATAATATGTGACCCCTAGGCACAACTGAGCCCTGAAGTCGCCAATCATCATGTTTGAGATATTCAACCAAAATATTCTGCTTGAAATTAGCTTTAAAATGATGTATATCATGTCTATAGTACTTGACATTTAAGTAGTGAAAAATCAATAAAACAGTCAATAAATCCTTTGTTTCCTATTGTTTATTGTTAAGTTCGATGGAGCATATCTCAATAGTGGCACTGGCGACATCCGGGCTCATTTGTGCCGAGGGGTCACATATACGTAGTTTTTTTTTGAGAAAAATGCAAAATTAGTCACACAATTTATCAGGGGGTGTAGTACCACCTTAAACACAACGGGTATGCATGGTTTGGCTGATTCAATTACATGAATTAGGTGTAAGTTTGAAGACATGGAAACATTACACATATCACTATGGACCACAATAGCCTCATCCCAATGGCATAGTCCAATAACCTCAATTACATAATCATAGTGTAAGATTTGACCTCAAGTTGCAGAGTATGAATTTTTGTACCCAAATTGTCAAAGGCCATGCAATAAATGTACAAATGTATTGAGGTTTAAGAACTGTGTCCCTGATAGATGAGCATGTTGTGTATCCTAGTGTATGCGGACAAATTGTGGTTTAACAAAGTTAACAAAATTCGTATAAATAACGTATAATTATTATGGCTTGCATGGACCTAGATATTCATTATATACTGCGCCAATAAAGTATCCTTACACTTGGAAAAATAATCACAATTTCCAAACTGAACAATATGGGGGTAAATTAGTTTTTTTAATAGATGCACTATCTTATCCGGTACATTATGACACCTCATTGAATCCAATGCGACTTCAAGAAGCAAAGTTACAAGCATTTGATTAGACGAAGGTCCAGTTTTAAAAGTGACAAACTGGCCTATTCAAAACTCCACAGACTAGACATCTGGTTTGAGAGTGGTAAATGGCTAATTTGTGCGTTCCTTTAACTTAAACAAAGGGAACAAAAGAAAACTGAAACAAAAGAACTGACAAATAAATGAAAGTTATGAAAAGTACAGAGAAGTAAAAACTGAAATAAAAACTGCTTTAAATACGTTTTATTGAAGGAACTGTGGTTGTCTCTTGTTGCAATCTTTTTGCGGTTTGTATAGGCCAGTTTGTCACTTTTAAAACTGGACCTTCGTCTATTCAATTGCTTATAACTTTACTTCTTGTGGTCACATTGGATTCGATGTGGTGTCATAATGTGCAGGATTAGATAGTGCATCTATAAAAAAAAAATTACCCCAATATTGTTCAGTTTGGAAATTGTGATTATTTTTCCAAGTGTAAGGATACTTTATTGGCGCAGTATATAAGAATGAGTTGATTATGATGACATTGGCGTCAATGGCCCCATATTCACGATAGTTATAATTATTTAAGGAATGAGCCGATTCATTTCTTATGAATAGAAAAGTCTTTTCCCGTAGGAGTAGAACATGCATTACCTGACTCAACTAAATTAGCTAATCGTTTCGTATTAGTAGCCACAAAATGCGTAATTGCCATTAGCAGGATGAATGTATACTTACGCTCACAATATTACAGTAATTTGTGGTGTTGTCAAGCAAAATCAGTCTGAAGTCGGGCATATTTAAATTTTAGTTCTTATATGATTGCATCAATCATTTGTACAGCTACATTTTGCAGAATACCCCATTGAAATTGAACATTTAGTTCCAAAGATATGAACAGTTGAAAAGTTTTCAAAACACTAGGAGACAAAAGAAATATTTCTTTTGTTTGGCTATTATGTGATGTGTCATGTCAACAGGAGACACTTTTGGGCAGGATCGTAAATGGAGAATAGCCAAAAATTAGCCCGGGTGATTTTTTCCATAATTTGGGTTTGCTGCGAAATTGTGATGTTATTAATGTTTAAAATATTGCCTGATTGGCATCTTGTATTTTGGAGACATTTTTCAAGGTAATTCCTACTCTCAACATTGTCAATAATATTTTTAAAGGCCGATATCACAATTTCTTATTTTATAATACCATAACTTACGAACTCAATATCTTCGCTTAGGAATGTCCGATTTCATTAGGGGAAACGGCGTTATGGAGCAAAATATCTCTATATTTAAGATATGAAAAACATCAAAATTGATAACCTGCCCAAAAGTGTGTCCTTTTGACATGACACGTCACATATTATTCTGAAAGTCAATATTTCCGACTTCCGACTGATTTTGCTTGATCACATTATATTTAATGGTTGTAATGTGCGATAAATCATGGTTTTTGGATACATTTAATAGTAATTATAGTAAAAGGGTACTAGACACTTCTTTTATATTATCATTGTCTAGATGTCTGAATGTGTTCTAATGAAATCTATTGACCCGTTTCGCAACATAACATGTTGGTAGACGTATTAATTCAGATATTAAGACCTTGAAATGATACGTACGATAAAAAATTAGTCAAAATTTTGCATGGCAGTTTTTAATGTATGGTTAATTTTTATTCATCAAAATATTATCTGTCACCAAAATATTTAAATCAGTGGAGTAGCCATTACCTTTACAGAGGAAGGGGGGGAGGGTGAAGGGGATATGGGGGTTGGTGCAAGGGGCATAATAATAATTGTATCTCGCATTTTATTAGCCTTTTATTAGCTCATGCAGCAGTTAGTGCACAGCGCTATGTGTTTGCTATTTTTGCTGCATTTGTGGAACCAATGTTTTTTGGCATTACATCTCAAAATAATAAAACTAGAATATCATAGGATGCAACATTGGTTCCGTTAATGTAACAATGACAAATGCTAATTCAAATATCACTACATATTTCCTATTCCAGAAATATACAGAATTTTTTGGATTGAAAAATATTTTCCTGTTTTGCCAAATAAAAATAGCTACATCTTAATCCTTTAGTTAGTTATAACTGGCAATGAAAGTCAGTTATTACAGTTCTGCAGTTTGAGGGAAAATGGGCCAAAGCTATAACATTTTACATGATTTCGTACAATTGTAGTCACAAAATTCAAAGACTTGGCACAAGTTTAATTAAGCGTACAGTATTTGGAGAATAGGCTATAACAAATGTAGCAGGGTCATCTAAGTTTTATCATGTATAAGTTTGTTCATGAATTTTATTGTGTTCATTTTGATAATTAGTTATAAAAGATATTAGAATATGTGTTTTTCAAAATTAGAATGCATATCCTGAAGTGTCTTAGTACAAGTCTTTGGGCTTGATTATCACAGCATATCAAAAACACCATAACACGCATGTTTTTGGCACTTAGTTCCAAAATTTGGCTGAATATCCAAATTTGACTTTTATTGACGGTTAGAACTAATTAAAAAGATTATGATTTAGCAATGTTTTATTTGGCCAAACAGGACAATATTTTCTTAATCACATTTCTCTCTCAGAGTTAGGTTTTTAATGTTTTATTTCCAAAAAAATACACATTATTATCAATTTATGAGTTAACTTTTGCGTTTTTTTAATAGTTTAATGTTTCATTTATATCATATTAGGCATTAATATCAATCACTATATTAACCTAATACTTAATATTAAGTAACACAATTCACGTTTCTCATTCCTTTCATTATCATTGTCAGGTAACATCGGCTACGTCATCACTCTTAAAGGATCGGACCACATATCCATACACAGTTCAAATCTATCCCGTCGCTGATGATATAAATCCGGGGCGCGTTGGAATCATTAAGGCCATGAATTGGACTAAGATAGCTATCGTCTTCCAAGACAATGACTATTTTAGAGCTGTAAGTCACCTTTTGATTTGCTTGTCTTTAGGCGACGAAAAAAAGAAATCCTGTTCTACGGGCGGACGGACCTTTCAAGTTGGGTCGGTCGGTCGGCCTTTTTTTTTAAATGACCAAAAAAATCACTAAAATCTGTAAATAATATGCAATTTGAGAAAATACAACAAAAAAATGATCCTGAAATTGTCGAAATTTGGGTCGGTATTCATTTGTACAGGAAAAATGTTTCCCCCAATTTGTTCAAAATCTGGGTCGGTCGGGCCCGTAGAACAGTGCACGTGTTTTCTTTTTTCGTCGCCTTAGGGGAGCGGCTAAACGTAGTACTTCATTCCTCGCTTTGCTCACCAATATGGACGGGCCCCGGGTTTGAGTGTTGGTTTTCGGTCCATACTCAATCCCGCAGGTTTTCTCCTGTTTCGAGAACTTGACTTTCTGCTCTTGATTTGTCATTTAGACCAATCACCCGTATTAATTATAGTGATGAATTATACATTTTGAAAGTCATGAATATGGCGAAGCATCAATATTTTCAAGCACGAAGCCCCAAATCAACACACTTTGTCTTAGCATGCATGGTACTAATTTATTTTAGCTTAAGGCAGAGTAATCAAGCTGATCATAATGCGAAATAAAAGAGCTAATATAGGCATCATCGGTGAATAATTGATGAAAATAGATCATTTGGAGCTACAAGTGTAATTTCGCGCTCTTTCTGCGAGACGTTTTGTTCACAATGTCGTCTGCCTATAAAAGTATTTGGGAAATATTGGCTAGCCATGCACAGATAATAGCCTAGTAACTACGAAAAAAATTTCAATTATCTTATGTCTGAAATTGGCATTATTTTCCACGGTAACATTAATAAAGGAATATAACGGTTATATTTTGATAAAAAAGCCTATACTAATACATGTATAATATTCTGACCTTATTTGACTTTATTTGATTAAGCTTAAAGATCGTGAAGTGGTAAATATTTTCCTGTCATGAATATGAACTACTCCGGATGCATGTATGCTGGCAGTTAAAGTGCAATGTATAATGTGCAATGTAATGAGTTTAACACCGAGAGAATGTAGCAAAATGCATTTCTGTAAAATTTAAGATATTGAGCCATTCTTCATATTGACATTTACGCAATAGAGCGAGCAACAATATATTGAAAATTGAATAATTTCGCACATTTTTAAAAACATTATGTCTGATGTGCACATGATGGCTCAGAGCATGTCTATGGGAAGAGTTCTAATTCAGTGAACGATGAACAACCTGGTTTCTCTAATAAACAGTCTATATTGCACTGAACCCACTTTCGTAATCAGTCTATATGACACTGAATATTGAGTTGAAATTGCCCTTCTGTTGTTTTTAATTCACTTTAGTACGTACTTTGAATAAATATTTGCAGAATATTACTAGTAATTTGAAATAGAATGAGGTATGGAGAAGGTCGGTGGAGGTGTTGGCCGTAAAAATAATCCAATATTACTGAAAAAGAATTTTGTTTACGGATACAAAGAAACATTATTGCTGCACAATAATAGCGATCAAACTTAAACAATAAATTTTTCCCAGGTAGAGGGCAAGAATGAGTGAAATTAAGGGGTAAAAATATAAATCGGTGACGGACTGCCCCTAGAAATGACGGGCTGTTGATTAAGGTTACGGTACTATGGTACTATGGATATTTCAGCATCAGCCCTGTGGGGCAACTAATAATAGTACCAATATAATAATAGCCCCGCAGGGCAAGACAGCAAGGTTAACCTTATTGTAAGATTGACCAACATATGGGGTAATGTAAGCAAGAATAACCTTAATGTAACATTGACAAACAAAGGGGTTAATTTCGACTGGATATTCAGTCTCATATAGACCTATACCAATGTGGGTTCAGGGCACTAAAACTGATTATTAGGATGACAATGAAACATTTTAATGTTTAAAAGCATGCATCGTGCAAGAACACTTATTTTGTAGTTCATTGATTAAAATGAAGTTGGTTCACTATAATATCGATAATGGCAACTATTATTTGTATTGTACACATAAAGATATTCTAGCACTCACAATGATAATTTCCTCTGAATTTGCTACAGAACATCAAGAACCTAATAGAGCTGCTTGATGATGCCAATATAACAATACTAACTATCGAAGCCGTGTCCGATACAGATAATCCAGATCAACACATCCTCAGTCTCTTGGTAAGGACACTCACAACAGACGAGATGCCACAATAATTCGATTTTTTTGGGTACAAATGATCTGTGTGTTCATGAGTCGGATACTACGCGCAGGGCGCCACGCACCTGTTATCGCGCATCAACGCGGTATTTTTGCTGTTCACGCATGGAGATCGAACGACCATCACAGCGTGTACCCACAAGATTGCGGTATATGACGTCACACTGACGGTCTCTATAAGAAACTCTTCGGATAACCATGCATGTGTTACAGGCTTTTTTTAGAGCAATACAAGTTTCTCAGCATGCACGATGGGAAAAGGAACCAGTAGCCTTTTTGATGCATGGTTGAATTGACATGTGTTCACATTATAGTAAGAATTCCAATTAAATGAACGCAGCTTTCAACTGCTGTACTCGATCCAACAGCGATCGTATATCGCGTATTTCAAACTACAACGCGAGCGCATGACCTTAGATACAATGCTAACCAATCATGAGTGTGTTGGCATGGTTAGATTCGCTTCCGCGTTACTCACGCACAATCGCACACGCTGGCGTACATCGCGCAATGTTCGCAAAAATTCGTCATGCTATTGAAAGCTGTGTTCATTCAATTGGAATTCCCACTATAGGTACGGCCTCTTTTGGTCTGAGATAAAAAAAATACAGGGCAAAAGACCCCAGAGTCTACATCGAGGAAGCCGATTATTTTGCATTGAAATTGGTTTGAGAGCAAAATATTACATAATTTCCTAACAGGTACCACAAGCTGCATTGATATTAAACAAAGTTTTTTCAAACTGGGTTTGAAAAAGATGTGACCTGTCATAGACACTCTGTAATAATTCGCCCTACGTGAAACAACAGAGGGCGTCCTAAATGTAAACATGTGACATCATATGTAAACTGATCTATGGCGTACACAAAAGAGGGCAGTACATTCAAGTGAGTCAAGCCCTAAATATGTCTAGCGCCATCCTGTTGTGTGTGCCATACCTCTATGACCTCCAAAATGTTTTTTAATCTTTATTTTAATTGCCCCGTTTGATTTTATCACATTATAAATTTACATATTTTATTATATGATATCATTTTTTATTTCTTAATTCAGAATGCAGTAAACTATATAATGAAATCGGGATATTTCCCGTGACGTTATATAATTATTGACATACCCTTATTATTTAACCCTGGAACTACTGAGCCATATTTTGTAACCATGGTAGCACAGACTACGAAGGGGGCCTAATGTTCAATTATATTCTGTTATATTTGGTACCAATATATAGCTGTGTCTCTTCCATCCAGTGATACCAAAATAAGTACAAACATAATGTCGCTATGACGTCGTAATGTGAGGGCGCCAATGCAAATTTGGGAAATTCTGGCTACGTTTTTCGGCTCAAAAAATTAAAATTTGCTTCTAAATATAAAAGGAAATGACTATTTCTTAAAACTCGAATGTAAGTTCATACGTGCTGGTAATAAACAATTTCCAAAAGTTTAAACTGACTTTCAGCACAAAAATTCACTAACCTTGATCAACAAAAGGGCAAGTTCATCACAACATCTTAGGACTTCTTCTGATGAAGATGTGTGTCACACATCGAAAATTCAAGGTTAGTGAATTTTTGTGCTGAAAGTCAGTTTAAACTTTTGGAAAAAATATTTCTTAAAAGTAACAAACTAGTAGCTTTTGGAATAGTTTTACAACAGCGAAATGAAAATCATTGATTCTACTGTATAAACCAATGGTGGGCCTCGCCAACCCCCTCTATGGTCATCTTTGATGGCCGGTCTTAACCCCGGGTAAAGTGCTGGGGTAACAATTTTATCACTAAAATGAATGCTAAGGATGGATCTACGATTAGCTTAGGTCGTTTGGGCGTAAACGCGGGCGTTTTTTTAATGACGGATAAAAAATCGCAGGTGGGTTGGTACAACCCCCTCCCTTCGTAGTTCTAGGGTTAATTGATAAAATAGTAGTTTACATTTTTCTGTACGATATAAGATGTTGTTTTAGTTGAGATGATTTGACAGCAAGAAAACCTTCGTATTCTATGTTACAAAAAAGAGTAATTTAAAGTTATTTTGTTATCCTGCTTGTAGAGCCATGATGCACGAATTATTATACTCGCATTCTACGACGAATTGGCAATGTCGTTCGCTTGCAAGGTAAGATCTGTTTTACGTAAGGATCAAAAGGATCAGTGCATTGTTAAACCGGAACCCCCCAAAATCCATCAAAATGCGTATTGATTGCTATTTTGGCTGGAAGCATAAACGAGCTCATAAACCGTGCAAAACAAGACTGATGTAAAAGCTATCTTGGAAAGACAAAATCTGGAATTTTTTTGATTGATTGATTGATATTATTTTATTGCAAATTCGTGGCCCATGGGCCAAATTACATACAATAAATTACAATATAAAAATACACATATAAAAACAATCAGAATTAAATATTCAAGCAAAAAAATTGCACATGATCAGAAACACACAAAAATATACAATTTGAATTACATTATTTAAGAAAATTGCATATAAAAGTCACAGTAAATGTAACATAAATGTAGGATAAAAGTATGTACTTACTATTACACAGCGTGAATGTTGGATAACAATTAGAACCTGCTATAATTTTCATGCTGGTTAGGCTGTCGAATTCGGAAACCATTATTATTAGGCTGTCGAGTTCGGAAACCATTATTATGATAGTTAACATTATATTTTAACATACGAACGTGATAAATCGACGCTTTAGGATAGCTAACAGAACAAATTTCCACAATTGAATGACATAAGCATCATTTGTTGGAGCAATAATCATACAATTGACAAGTGGCAGTCTTCAGTGAACGGCTCTTTTCAGAGCCATCAGTAGGCAAGGGGCGGTCTACATGTCTAATTCTTAGGTACTTTGTCCTGAAGAAGTCAGAGCTACTCCTGAAGAAAGCTTGACAGTTATAAACTTGTCCGACGGCGAATCCGCTAAAAACACACTAATTGTTATGAATTCCTGTCGTAAAAGCCTATCCCACAATAATCATACAAATTGTTTTGTGCTGAAAATCTATTATTTCCCTTGAATTGACTGCTTGCATGGAAGGCTATTAGTTTGCATCATCGTCCAGACACCCCACACAAGAGAAGCAACTGCATGGCGTTTAAAAGAATATTCCCATCAATACCAATTTAACAGGTGATTGGTATTGTACTCTATGCATTTGCATGTCTTCTGGAACGTGTCTGCAGGATGATTTGAAATAATGACTTTCTGTGCAAGCACTCTACAATAAAAAACGAGATTAAAAATATTGAAATGTGCATCTTATAAGATATTTGGACAAAAACCGTTGAATTTTTTTAGCCTCGCGTCCGATACCTTCGACACTGCTACTGTTAAACCTAATATTGAATAATCATAACACCTTTCTAAAGCATTAAGCGTCGCCATGGTTACCATCAATATTCCCCACATTTATTTGAGACCGCTGTCCTAAGTGCTATTAGTGTCTAGTAATTGAATGACCTTTAATAATTAATCATAAGTATACTTTTATTTTTGTAACATCTCCTTTTAGGCATACCAGTACGGATTGTATGGCCCTGAACATGTGCTGATTTTACCTGGCTGGTTTCTTGAAGCAGAAGAACTGTGGCATGATTTTACCGCTCCGTGTGATATTCAGAATGTTATTGATGTGTACGATACCTCGCTGTATGTTCATACCATTAGGACTGTTGACAGTATTGAAAGCTTATACTTTAATGGACTGGTAAGAGACTTTAATGTTTTATATGCACGTATTTAGTCAAAATCGATAGTTAAGGTGGTACTAAAATTGCATTTTCCTCAAAACATAATAACACACTGGTAACAAAAGTTATATATATATATATTATAGGGGCAAGGAATCTAGTTACTACACTCGAATTTCAGTGACTCAAGACAATGAACCACTTGTCTTGAATCATGAAATTTCAGTGAAGTAATTAGATTCCTTGCTCCTATGATATACATAACTTTTGTTACCAGTGTGTAGTTATATTTTTGAGAAAAATGCAAAATTAGTCACAAAATTTACCAGGGGGTGTAGTACCACCTTAAGTTTAATCAATTTGTAAATGTTTGAACAGCTTTTAGTTATTGATGAATTTATGACTATTCGCACAACAAAAATGTTCACTTACGTGAGCTTTCGGCTTGCGGTCGCTAAGCCTTTTTCAAACTGATGTTATTGATCTTGATGAGTGTCATATGACGAGATGTTGCGGGTGTCGTCCCTTGTCCTTGTTCAGGTTGCTGGGGTGTCTGTGGATACTGATAGTTTTATAGTTATACGTTTTATACAGGTTGAGTAAAAAAAAGTGCAATAGAGAAAAGAATCCATTTTTATCAAAGAACCGAGTTGAACCTTTTAGGTTTGAAAACATTTTATATACTAGTATTCATCAGCAACCTTGTGTGAAGAAATAAAGGAATTAGCATTTACCGTTTTGTTTTAATGACACATTTTATAGCGATACCCAATTTTAATGTTTGTCCAAGAGACATCTAAAATTTGAATGTCAGCGCACTCTGTGTAAGGTAGATTTGTAAAACTGCCATTTTCTTAACCTCATTGGCATTGGAATTAAATGGAGCACCCAAAGTGTTATTGCCCTTGGTCTTTTTTGGTCTATTTGTTGTTATTTTCATTTTACCTTTACTTTAAAGATGTTTATTCTCAATCAAAACATACAAATTTGTAGGCGGTTTTTTTCAAATGTCAAAATAAAATTGAAGTGGAGTGAATTACATAATATCCAGTAAGTTGGACATATTGGGATTAAAATACTGGTGTCGAGTCGAGTCGAGTCGAGTGATGTATGAAGGACTTAAAGTAATGTTAGAAAGTTTGTAGAACAGAAAAAAAAGAAATTAAAAAACCGCAAAAATCAACCTTTTTTAAGTTGATGTCAGTTTCAGAGCTAATGCCTTTACCGTGCATTGTGTGCTCTCATTCAAAATACATGGTATCTCGTGGACAAATAACGAAATTGGGTATCGCAGCAAAAGGACTTACAAAAATTAAACGGTAGTCGCGATTCACTTCATATTTTCACAGAAGGTGACTTTTGAGTGTGGCATTTATATCGATTCTTTGCTCTATTGCACTTTTTTTGACTCACCCTGTAGTTATAGCTTTATAGTTTTGTGGCATATAAGGCCCCGTATCCATAGGCTGTTCCCTTGTGGCGTGTGCCCTTGTTCCGTGTTCACTTGTTCCCATGTGACCTGCCACACAGACAACGAACCTTTGTTTTGCTTAGTGGCCGTATCCATATCCACACATGGATACGGCCACTAAGCAAAACAAAGGTTCGTTGTCTGTGTGGCAGGTCACATGGGAAAAAGTAAACACGGAACAAGGGCACACGCCACAAGGGAACAGCCTATGGATACGAGGCCTTATGCATAACGATATGCTGAAAAGAAGAATATCACTACTGCGCTGAAGTAAAAACATAACTTACAAAACTATAAAACTATAAAACTAACAGGTTGTTTTGCGCTCTGATCCTTTTTAAAAAGCGCTACATGAGAAAATTGTTGTATGTAAACTAATAAAGAATCACACACAAAAGTATGGGCCTTATTGCCAAAATAAGACAAGATTAATGATATGGAGGTGGGCGGCTTCATAAATGTTATAAAACTCATTGGCTTTATTTCAGACTAATTATCCAGATCACAGCCTTCTCGGAAATATTATAACGTCAGTCTGCTACGCTAATTGCCTAGGTCATTTTTTGTAATTTTGAGAACAAAGAACAAAATGTGATTCTAGCATGCATCAGTTACGTAATCACCCTAATTATTTCTAATAATCTCCTTTCATTTGTATCATTATCATTTATTCTTGTGCAAAGATTGGTGAATAAATATATTTAAATGCATGCTTGAACCATATTTTGTACGGAATTGTTCCCAAAATTACAAAAAATGACTTGAACAATTAACGTAGCAAGAAAAGAAGATTTTCAGAAAATAAGCCCCGAGTGATTGCAAAATTATTTTGCGAGGTCCTAAAAATATTGGTCAAACATTATTTTAATCTATGGGTTTCAGGATTCATGCAAAGAAGCCTCGTTGGCCTGGTCAACTGGCAGGTTTATGCAGAAACTAAATACCAACAATTATTAAATGTTTATACTAGGATTTGGGCAGGTAACCGTGTCCTTACATATCACGATGTTCTTTTAGATGGTCAGGACCTTGGCGGGTTGGACACTTTTATTATCATGGATTATATTATGCCATAAAATGCTGAACTTGTGTAACAATTTATGAATAAATCCAGATGTGCTGTTAACCGTTTAAAATATACAGCCCGGGCGGGACTACTCAATTTTTCCCTGGGTAGTGACGTGCTTGGGAGAATCTAAAAGTGGATGCAGATTTAAACCAATTTGCAAAAGATCAAATTAAACACGATTTTTGGTTCCAGTTAGCTTTGGTTATATTATTTGTACTGATTACTCCCCCATCACCATCACAAGACATACACATTGCATGAACAAAAGCAGTCACTACAGTGTAACTCAGTTTATTCATTAGTATTTGGTTGATTTATTCACATACATTTGATAACTCACTCTCTCTCTCTCTCTCTTTTTTAAAAGAAACCATCAAAGGAGCAGGAAGAATTTTTAGCCAATCAGAATGCGTATGACATAATACCCCTGAATATTAAACGTATTTATTATGACGGCATCATGCTAATGGCGCTTGCGCTGAACAAGTCTATTGAAGACTTGCAACGTCTCAGTCCACCGAGAAGATTGGAAGACTTCAAATACCAAGACACTGACATGGTTGAGGTTTTCAATAAGAATGTAAGACATGCAGAGTTTACTGGTATTTCGGTAAGTATAAAAATAGTCAGCAGTGTGGTGCGCGACGAAAGTACATTTGTGACGGGTACTACCCATCAAAAAACAAGAGAGAGCTAGACAAAGGTCAATTATATAATATTGAATGGCTTTGAGTGTGATACAAGAATATATTGCACGAGATTTTGGAATAATTATATATAGGTATATTTGTAGGCCTAGATGTGGATTATATTTCCTAAGGTTATCATCATCCAGAATTGTCGCGAATTTTAAGTTTGTAATTTTACATGTTTATACAGTACGAAATCTCCTGTGAGCCGTTACGGTGTCTGTATTGTTGTGCTGTTGTATCATGACGCGTGTTGGTGCTGTCACCATGGTAACGCGCGACGCGTACTCGATACTCGTACAATATTAAAAAATATTGTATTGCATCCGGGTATTTTGCAAATATTGTACAATATACAGTTTTATTGTATCGCTCAAAAGCCTGATATAAATAATAATAGATTATGTTGTATAAAGGTTGATCTGGATTGTCAATAATATTAACTGTTTAATGGGAATGTATACTATCAAATCCATTTTTCTGGTGACATACCTTGTTACAATTTCATGCTGCTACTCAGCATTTCATCAGACTGGCAACCCTGCTTCTTCTTTCCTGAATTTGCTGCCGAAAGAAGAATCAAGGTTGGCAGTCTGATGAATTGCTGCGTAGCAGCATGAAACTGTAACAAGGTATGTCACCAAAATGGATTCGGTAGTATGAATTCCCATCACACAAACCAAAGAAAAAGGTCAATAGATCTATAATTTGCTATTATTGACGACCATTCGTTATTTTCAATGACATGAATTTTAAGAAACGGGACCACATCAGTGATCGACTGAAGTTTCGTCCGAATAATAAAATTTTAAAAAAGGTCTGCGTATATTTAAAAAAAGGCTACGATACAATTTTGATGTATATCCACTTATTTGGCGTTTGTCATATGATAAATACTAATTTGTTGCAATTGTTCCGGGATCAAGAGGATAGCATTTCCATAATCAATTATCCCACTTGGCCCCAATTAAATCATGGCTTATAACTTTGTAAATGAAACAAAAAACGCAAGATGTAATTTACTTTCCTGTTATGTAATACAACTTTTGAAACCGTTGAAGAAGTGATACGGGAAAGGGTTCCGGAATTAAAAGCAGACACCGCGTTCCAAGTTAAGGGGGTACTACACCCCTCGATAAATTAGTGTCTATTTTTACATTTTTCTCAAAAACTAATAACACAGTGGTAACAAAAGTTATGTATATTATAGGGGCATGGAATCCAATTACTACACTGGAATTTCAGTGACCCAAGACAGGCGGTTTGTTATTATGATAAGAAATAAGGTACCACTAGGATTTACCTCGTTTCCTATCATATATACTGAACCGCTTTTTCTTGAGACACTGACATTTCAGTGTAGTAATTGGATTCCTTGCCCCAATAATATACATAACTTTTGTTACCAGTGTGTTATTATTTTTTGAGAAAATGCACAAATAGTCACAAATTTACCAAAGGGGTGTAGTACCCCCTTAAACGTACTCATGTAAAACGATAGTGTCATTTAACATGTGGTACTACATTCTTGTTTACAAATAGGGACTCATGAAAACTAATATTACACGAGACACAAGTGGGATGCGTCTGTATATATCCCAATATCGAGGTACGTTTATTATGGCTTATTGTTGGGTCAAAGATCATCTAGGGTCACTTGAGGTCATAAACTATGCTGTAAATGCTTCTTGAACTTGGCTAACAGAATTGATTTATTGTACTTTAACTTTAAAGCCAAAGTTTTCCAAGGTTTCAAAGAATATGCATTGTTGTTAAGAAAAATTAGATGGGGAGGGTAATACAACTTATGAAATTCTCTGTATAATTAATCTTAAGGGCTGGGGTATGAACGTTTGGACAGTATTTATTGTGGGACATTAGAGCACATCAGACACATCGAATTTCATTCTGAATACGAAGAATGTCATTCTGATATCAACTAATTTTGATTTTTTGAAATTCGCAATTTAATACACATTTTATGGCAAATCATTAAACATTGATATTTTTGATATATAACAGTTCTTGAAGTAAACTTTATAAATCTGATGATTTATACTTAAAGTGTATGTAGGTGGGATGAAAAGCCGACGATCAATTGAAAATTTTGACCTTTCGTATTCAAGATATGGATTTTTTTCCCAAAACACCAACAAAAATTAGGTCTTTTTGGGAAAAAAATCCATATCTTCAATATGAAAGGTCAAAATTTTCAATTGACCGTCGGCTTTTCCTCCCTGCTGCATACACTTTAAGAATATGTCATTAGATTTATATAATTTACTTCGAGGACTGTTATATATCAAAATTTGAAAAATATCAAATTTTATAATTTGTCATAAAATTTGTATTATATTGTGATTTTCAAAAATGAAAATTATTTGATATCAGAAAGACATGCTTCGTATTCAGAATGCAATTCGATAGGTCTGAGGTGCTCTCATGTCCCACAAAAATACTGTCGAAACGCAATAAACGCTCATTTTAGATCCCTTAACCCGTTCCTGTTTATGTTTTTTTGCGTTTACATGTTTAAGATAAGCAAGGTGAACTGATAATGTACATGGACCGTGATGGAAAGAACCCAAAGTGGCTTACAGATAATGTGACTGTACGGTGGAAAGGTATTACATGACTATTCAAATACCCCTGTTATGTTCATTTAAGGGTAGACGAGGTATTGTTGGTCGAAGCAACCTAAAAATCGATATTCATTATCTAGATCAATATACTATTGAAAAATAACACCTTGATGTTTTGCAAAAGTTAATTCTACAAATTGTATACTTTGCAAACTTGCTTAATGTATTGTTGTTAGTGAGTTATGTACGTTTTACAAAAGTGTTGTTGTTTCAGCCCTCTTTACAACGTAACTCAAGAACCGCAGCACATATAAAAGTATATCTGTGATATTTTAATACTTCTACACGCTGGCTATGAATTGAGCAATGCAGTTTTTGCCAAAGCTCACTACCATTCGTAAGATGCTGTGAACTACCAAATCACAACAGTTTAAAATAGTTAATATCCTTACACTAGTGGAAGTTTTGGATGAGAAAACGGACATTTTGATGAGAATCGGCCAAAATGGTGAGAATTTAATTTTCCCATTCTTTTGGATGAGAAACTTCATGGTGTATCTGTCAATCATTATTGTCTTATTAAACTGGTGAGAATTGCTAATCCCCGCGAAATAAACATTATTTTCTCATCCAAAAGAATGAGAAAATTAAATTCTGACCATTTTGGGCGTTTCTCAGTAAAATGTCCGTTTTTTTCATCCAAAACTTCCACTAGTGTTAAGAGTCCTGCATGATTTCAGATGCCATACTTGTGGTTACTATCTTGTTATTCATGGCAGCTATTAATTAGCCAACAGGGGTCATCTCAGAATACTAGTACACACCAGACCTCCGAAATGAAATGAACATCCCATCCATCTGTGAAATGTGGGACACTGGTGATGATTGTACTAGGATTTATTAGCAGTTACCGGTTGGTGCGCTCCAAGGTGATATATGAGGGCCGTGCAGCGTTTATAATATCCACCATATAACACATGGTTCTATAAAGGAGATCCCAATACATGACTTTTTTCGGGAGGGGAAAAATACCCCAAACCTTCGTTTTGAAATATTGTTGACCTTAACTTACGAAACGCAAGACCTAATATAAACACGACTATTTGCTTACTATATCCTTTTCATGAAAGTCAATGTATTAATATATTAAAACAGTATATGACTAAAACGGGAAAATATATCTCCTGGTATGGTTGAGAGAATTGAGTTTTTGTCAATTCTCCAGTGGCTTGTATTTCTTTTTGACATGGGGGGGGGGGTTGAAAAAATATCTTGAAGTATGGTGATAGCAGCACCTTTTGGCCACACAATAAGTGGGCACGTGTAAGAGTTCACCATATTGAAGCTAAACTGATGAAATATTGTGCAAAAATGGAATAAATGCACGCCAGTATCCCTAGCTTAAAATGGCAAAATGTGTACTTGATAATTTGGTCAGAAACCCACATACAGGCGTCAACATGGGGTAGGGGTGTTATTGTATGGACCACCACTTATTAAGATATTGTCCCATCCTCCTGTGATCTACGCCTATGAAATTTTCTGCAGAATTGAAAGTAAGAAGAATAGGATTTAGTTAATTTCTACAGGGATGCCTTATTATTATGCCTCAATTTTTGCAACAACATAAAAAACAGCTCCAACCAGACAAACCAAACACGCCAAGAGCGCAATACACTTTTGCATCTGCTAAAGCTCTGTTTATGTTTAATGCTCTGCATGCTAGCCATGCGCTTTAACGGAAAAAGTTCAAGTGTTGAAATATTTTCTCAAAATGTCAAGAGCTATCTTAAGAACTACTGAACCAATACTAGGCTTGTTTGTACTCATTTTAATGCATTTATCATGCTGATTCCAAATATGGTCATGAAAATTTACATTTCTGAAATTTTTGAATTAAAAAAAAAATTGAAACTTGTCGTCTGCAGTCGACACCCGCGTGAAGAGAGTTAATTGGGTTAATTTACATGATATTCCACTCTATTTGTATGCAGGAGGCTTTGTGCCGGTTGACGGGAAGACACACATATCTACGTATATTCAGGTCAACGAAACCACCAGTGCTGTAATATTCGCGTTCACATCATTTGGGATAGTTTTAGCTGTGTTTTTCCTAATCTTCAATGTTGTTTACAGAAACGAGAAGTAAGGAGAATTCTCTATAACTTTAAATTATTTTAAACCAATGGTTAACGCAGTTTCATTTATCATGTATTCACACAGTATTTAATTTATTGCAGGTTAAATGTTAAACGTCAATTGAATTTGAGTAGGCCCTACTGTTTGTAAAGGATTGACATACATGATAAATAAAATTGTTTTGATCGCCGATTATGTGACCTGCTACCACGAAATGAGCGTAAAGTCGCAGGCTGGTAGTTTCAAAATGCCCCGGTTTCAGCGTTGATGGTCTTTGTATCCTTTGTGAATTGTTCCGTGTGCCCCCATTCACAAAGGACATACAGACAAACTTCTGCCTTGAATAGGTCCTCCAGGATGTCTCGAAACTACCAACTTGCTACTTTATACTCATTTTGCTGTAACAGGCCACATATTTCTTAGGATACATACTCTCTCACAAAACTACAAAACGTCTTACGCACCAACCTAACCCACAAACACCCTCACTCCCCACATGCATGCTGGTCCGACATGTAAAACACACACAAAAAGCTTGCATCTGTATGATGTGGACAGCTAATGAAACAGACTTTACAGACAACGAACGGAACTCTACGCAAACCAATTTTGTAAACCTCACATATTATTTTTATTTAAGATTTTGCATAAATATTATGATATAATTTGCCATTTCATTGTAGAATTATAACGTTCTATATTTTTGCTTTGATTCAGGGTAGTAAAGATGACAAGTCCCGCGTTAAACACAATAATAGTGATTGGTTGCATTGCAATTTATTCAACGATTTTCATGATGGGTGTTGATCATTCAAAATTTACTGATAACAAGGTGTCAGCCTTGTGCCATGTAAGTAAATAGTAAAAACTATCATATCATTGTGTTAAATTGGTATTGTGAGAGGGATCGAATATATTTCCCTAAAAGCTCTCTATGAGCTGGGGGCTACTTAAAAAAAATACAGGGTGTATCAAAATAAAGTATGCAGTTTGAAAAATGCTGCTAGATTAAAAATATGAGGTCTTTGGTCAAAATTCTCTAGTTTATAACTTAATCAACATCTTATCCTCCTACAGCTGAAACATCATTGGCGTGTGACCATTAATAAGAGTTTGGTAGCTACTCCAATATGTCAGCGCTCAAATCGGACACAATAGAACAATAAACCATTCAGTGCGCTGGACAAGATGATGATTAAGTTATCAACTACCGTAAACGTTCGGCTAATGGCGCATCTGGGGCCTTTGCCTTGGGGTAAATTTGAAGTACAAATAGAGAGCTCCCTCCTCTAAAAATCCAAACAAGAATTAAGGGTATGTGCCCTTATATGCTGGTGGGATTTTTATGTGAGGGCACTTTTAGTTTGTGTCTAAAATTCCAGTTATGTCAAGGGAGCACATAGCGCCATTAGGCGAACGTTTACGGTAGATAATTTTGACCAAAGTACTTTTTAATCTAGCGGCATTTTCAAACTGTATACTTTATTTTTGATACACCCTGTATATCATTATGTGACCTGCTCACACGAAGTGAGCGTAAAGTCGCAAGCTGGGAGTTTCGAGACGTTCTAACAGTTGAGCAGGGGGGGCGGCCAAGATTGACTGAATTTTGACGTCGTCATTGGTTTTACACGTAAACACAAAAATGTCTCAAATTATTCCAAAACTGTACGCATGCTATTAAGTACTATTTTATCAGTCTAAATCCGTTGAGGTTCGACAGTGAACCTCATTGTAAGTACTGTTTTTTGAATGTTTTGTATGAATAACGCACGATATGTTACGATAATACTGAAAATTCCCCCCACGTATACCAATACGACTACGTGGTGTAATGGTTAAGAGTCTCGCCTCCCACGCAGAGGGTCCCGAGATCGATTCCCACCCCCGGCAATGATTAAAAAAATTTTTTCTTTTTTCTTTGAATCTAAAATTATTTATGCATTTTTTTTTTTGTAATGGGGCCAATAGAGCTAAAAACGCATCTTGGCTTGGGAAAAAATAATTGCGATTAACGTGCAGGCAGTGTTGCCGTCATATTGTCTGTTTTGTTTACGCTTTTGGCTGTTGCCACATTGAATAATGTAGTCCACCGTCGTCTGCAGTTGAGCTGATGTTCTTTGCATGAAGATACCTGCATTGGCAGTAGTATATCCTTTGTGAATAGATACAGAATGTAATACAGAGTACAGCATATTCTGTCGCCATTCACAAAGTACATACCACTGACTATACAGGGGCCTTCAAACAAAGAACAGCAACTCAACAATTGGAAGGTCTCGAAACCACCAACTTGCGACATTACGCTCATATCGTCATTATATTCTCTTGTGTCTTTGTTATTAACCAATGGAAATTACGAAGAGCAAAAAAGCTGAAAGTGACTACCAACTGTCAACATTCAACAACCAATTGCCTCAGGACTTTCTGGAAAGTAACTGATGTAACTGATTCCCCATCTGAGTGCATTGTCCTTATTTGTCCAAACTGGGAAGAACCTAAACCGGTCAAGAACAATTGCTGTTAAAAAACAAACAAACAAAAAAAAAACACCTGGAAGAGAATTTCTTTGGGACCTACACCGGTCAAGAACAATTGCAATAAACTTGAATAGTGACGCCAACCTGGTTCTCACAATGTTGGCTTCATCATTATACAGCTCTGAGACAAAATTCTGCCTGACCTGTATTCATTGAAACTGGACATCAATGTTGCTAAAATATTCATATTTCTTTTTTATATTGAATTTCCGGAACCACAGACACAATATGCATTAATATCGGTTGGATTTACATTAGCGATGGGGGCGGTCTTCGTAAAGACATATCGAGTACATGCGATATTTACAAACTCGAGGAAAGGGATGAAAGTGGTAAGTTTAATAGCTGATGTGATATAACATCATTCCGAAAAAGAAAAAAAAAGAAACTCAAGGGAAAGTAATTGATAGCGGAGAGGTACAGGATTTGAGAGAACACAATCATGGCGGCAACAAAGGTGGGATACGATGATGACATGCCCAGAGAAAACAATTGGCGACAACTAAAATATAACATAATAAAGCTTAGATTATATTTCATACACTCTTAGATAGCGAGAACCAATCAGAGCAAACGTTAGAAAAATGCGAAACATGCATTGATTGTGTATTATGCACGGACGCGCACTACACGTACTAAGCGCAGTGCATTCGGACGCGTTCATTTTTCTTGTTGGTTGATGCATTTATATTTGCTTGTATTTTCCAACATTTTTAGTGTCAATTTCGTTAGAAAAAAATAGCCAAAATCATGTATATCTTTCTCGTGTATTAAAAATCTAGACGGCAAGGCCTGATGTTCGTTCCTACACAGGTGCATGAAAATGAAAAGAGTGTATCGCATGAGTATATCGTGCGGATTAAACAGCTCAGGAAATGTAATCTTTCTTCCTGACAGTGTAGCCGCAAACTGCAACCTTCTAAACTTTCATTGTCTTAGATATAACAGTAAACCCTACAATTATGTCCAAATAATGTTCAAATTGTTAGGTAAAAATGTAACATTGATGCAGATTCTCAATTTCAAAAGTTACACTGAAACCTATTAACATTGCCAAAGTTAATCGGTAATTTGCAGTCTTGCGGAGCATGTTGTAACATTTTGTATTGATTTGATTAGCTTTTCAGTGTAACTGTTGATTTTGCATTCAACTTATAAATATTGTGATTCATATCACAGTATGGGTCAAATTTTGGAACAAATTCTGATCTCATCTTGTGTGAATGCCAGGAGCTGCCGTGGGTTAGCCCGATAAACCACCACCATGTCACCAAATATTGGGCCATTGAAACGTATGATGTATCATAAAGTGCAGAGCCTATGGGCTTCTTGTTTGCTATCTAGTTGTAAACTAAGACCGTTAAAATTGCGTACTGTGACCATCCAATCATTAGTTGTACCCCATCATTGCAGATTATACCAGACAGCGAATTGATAAGTTGGATATTAGGGTTACTAACCTTAGACATCGTTATTTGTGTTGTTTGGATCACGGCGGACAGGATGTATGTAGCGGACATAGAGCTTCAACCAAAGGTATTTGAACTATTGAACTTGTACTTGAATTACAATTAAGGATCTCAAATATGACCAAGTTATATTGATAAATTGAACATTGATATTTGAACTTAACATCAATCTAAAAAGACTGGCTATAATATAAGAAAGAAGTTATATTTCTTTAATGACCTTTGAAGAAAACTCTAAAGCATAATATAGAAATAAGTAAGACAAAATTATGATGCTGATGTAATGATGATACTGACAATAAAATAATTTTGAGCACATCAGAAATATCGAATTGCATTCTGAATACGAGGAATGTCCTGATGATATCAAATAATTTTGGACACTATCTGATCCCTTAAGGTGGCACTAATTTTTACTGATATTGTGTAACATTTTCTAGTTAGACACCACTCATCCAGAAAAAGAATTCTACAATGTACCAGTCATCCGACAATGTGAATCCAAATATGAAGCGATTTTTCTCAGTATTCTAGCCGTTATTAAAGGCGTACTGCTTGTATTTGGTGTGTTTCTGGCATGGAAAACACGAAATGTGGCGATAAGTTCTCTCAATGATAGTAAGTTGCATGTAAAAACATAGAGATTTAGTAACAATCGGCATATAGGATCATACGTGGTGGTGGAATTTGTTCATGCAAATTGTGTTTGTTTCTGTTCAGAATAGAATAAGTGTACGTGGGTGGTATTTATGCAAATATGTCTGTATATTTTAACTCCAAAACTTCCCCATTGCACTGTTATACATGGGAAATGCAAAATATTTTATTAAATTTTTATCTGTAATTCAAAACTTTGAGTGCAAAAAATATTAATACCTAGTTCTCGTCGAACAAGCAGTTGCAACTCCTTCATGTATCACACATGAAACACCAAATAACTTGAGTTAATGGTTGCACCATCCTTTGCCTATATACATACTCACCTTAACCTGGGACCTTATTCTCTTTGAATATTTCAGGCAAATATATCGCCTTCTCCGTGTATACCACCGCCATTGTTGTCATTCTACTAATCCCTGCTTTAACTGTTACCACTAACGACGTTGAAGCGCAGTTTATTCTAATAGGATTTGCTGTTGTTTTTACCATAAGTGTGGTTCTCTTACTTGTATTTCTACCAAAGGTATGTAAGGTAATACTTACAGTTTGGTCCGATAACGCCATCGGTAGGTATCAATGGTCTATCGGTGCCCGATAGGTACCGATGGTTCTATCGGTGCCCGGTAGGTACCGATGGTTCTATCGGTGCCCGGTAGGTACCTATGGTTCTATCGGTGCCCGGTAGGTACCGATGGTTCTATCGGTGCCCGGTAGGTACCGATGGTTCTATCGGTGCCCGATAGGTACCTATGGTTCTATCGGTGCCCGATAGGTACCGATTGTTCTATCGGTGCCCGGTAGGTACCTATGGTTCTATCGGTGCCCGGTAGGTACCGATGGTTCTATCGGTGCCCGGTAGGTACCGATGGTTCTATCGGTGCCCGGTAGGTACCGATGGTTCTATCGGTGCCCGATAGGTACCTATGGTTCTATCGGTGCCCGATAGGTACCGATGGTTCTATCGGTGCCCGATAGGTACCGATGGTTCTATCGGTGCCCGATAGGTACCGATGGTTCTATCGGTGCCCGATAGGTACCGATGGTTCTATCGGTGCCCGATAGGTACCGATGGTTCTATCGGTGCCCGGTAGGTACCTATGGTTCTATCGGTGCCCGATAGGTACATATGGTTCTGTCAGTGCCCGATAGGTACATATGGTTCTGTCAGTGCCCGATAGGTACATATGGTTTTGTCAGTACCCGATAGGTACCTATGGTTATTTTCGTAACTTGAGATATACAGGGTGTCCCAGAAAAAATTACCGGGCAAATGAATTTGGACGTAAGTCGAGAAATAGACATCAGATTTTGTATCGAGCATATAATAATGAATATTTGTACAGTGATATGTTTTTATTTGAATAAAAATGATAGCACTATGCAAATATTAAGTGTGCAACAAAAATGGAACCATACTCGTTTATTTAAGAACAGGATGTAACAACGTAGCATTTTATTCTGTAATTTTGTTTTAATCATAACGCTTACATTCATGTTAACTCTAGGGTTGACATATCACTACACATTAAAGTAACTTTTATTTGAACGCATTTCTTAGCGATAACGTTAAGCTATATGTAACAATAAATAAATGTTATGATATTAGGACCTGCTACAGTCACAAGCAGGTGGTGGCCGCATTGCATTCTCTAAATTCAGTAAATTTTCATCGTCAACCGTGTAATTGAATGTAATTATTTTGAAATTTTAAAACGCTTGAAATATCACAAACAAATAGGCCTATGTTGATAAATAATATAAATATAAGCTAAAACCGTTGGGGTTCGATAATGAACCCCACAAAACTAACCGAGTATATTGGAAAATGCCATACGGCTGGGCGGTTTCACAAGTTGCCAGCTCGATCATGTCATCCGCCGCCTGGTCACAAGCGCTTTATGAAAACGACCCTTATATATATTACCGATGCTCGCTTGTTACTTACAGGGCGTCCCAATGAAATCAATATTTTAATTTTTGTATAATTTGTTGTGGATGTGGTCCCATTTAACTTTTAGGGACAAATCAAGGCTAAAGCTCATGGAGTTTTATTTTGTACCAATTTGCAGTTGGTTCATCACAAACAACACTAGTATACTAGCATGTGGGAGTTTATTTAAAAGCGTGTTGTATCATTGTGACTCTGTAACATGGTTTTATGTATGGGAAGCTGATGAATAATGTGCGACAAATTGTTTGCTGGACTGCTGCTGCTAAAGGTCTAAGCGACAGATCCTCCGAGAGATGAACAGGGTCATTAATCTGTACCTTCTTTTTATTTGATATTTTATTTAGGTCGTTACCTTCGTGCAATCCCGGAATGGTGGAGATGAGAGGATAACTACATTGGGGACATCCGATTCCAAATATAATGTTGCCTCTATCTCGTATACTGCTAACTCTAGTAGCAATGTACATATGTTTGCGGTGCTTACTTCAAAACTTGATATGGTAACGTTGATATTATGTACTTTATTTTTTCGCGGTTGCGCCCCAAGTGTGTCCACAAACCGCTACTATGCGCGTGCGTAATACTCCAAGGTTTACTTTCTGGCTTATGTCAAAGCGTATTATGAAAGACAGAGATAAAAAGACTAGTTCGCGTCTGACGCCAGGGCAAAGGAGCGCCGTGATTGGTTGCCGACCTGCGCAGTACGGCATTTTCTGTCTAGTTGTCAGAATTTTAGACGCAATTTAGTCTTTTTATCTATGTCTTTCATTATAATCACGGACTTTGTTTAATCGATATTTTAATGAATTCCAAGAACAAGAGGAAGAAGAAGGAGAAGGGGAAGAAAATAGAGTATGAACAAGAAGGAGGAGAAGAGTCAGCAGAAACAGTATGTAGAAGAATTAGAATATTATCCCAGCTAACAATTTTTCGTTGTTACAACGTTGTCTTAAAGTTATATAAAGTCGTACAAACGTAATATACGGACGTTGTAAGTACGTAAATCTGTGAACTCCTATTCGTGTCGTGAAACGTTATTCCCGAACGTTAATGTAACGTCATTATGACGTTGTTTCGACGTCAAGTTGTGAACGTCGAAACAACGTCACTATGACGTTATATCAACGTCCGAAAATCACAACACGAATACGAGTTCACAAATTAACGTAATTACGACGTCAGTAGACTAGGGGTGGTGCAATAATTATGTGTACCGGGGGGTGAATTCTCAAAATGGTCTGCCAAAATCGCTTGCCCCCTTTGGCTGTGCCAAAAACCTTTGCCCCCCTTTCGACGTGCCAAAAACCTTTGCCCCCCATTTGACGTGCCAAAAATCTTTGCCCCCTTACACATGCAAGATTTTGGGGAACCCGAATTTAAAACCTTAAATTGTCTTAACATAAAATGCGAGCGCAGCGAGCAGGAAATTTTGCATATTTGAACGTGTTCGTAACGTTTTCCTACGCCTTTTAGGGCGTAATATAGAAACAGTGCCCAAAATATCTGTGCCAAAAATTGCTTGCCCCCCTTTCGACCTGCCAAAAATCGCTTGACCCCCCTTTCGACCTGCCAAAAATGCTTGCCCCCCTTTTGGCCTGCCAAAAATCTTTGCCCCCCTATAATTCACCCCGGGGTACACATAATTATTACACCACCCCTTACGTTGTATCGAGGTCAGACCATGACATTTACACGGCGTTGTAATAACGTACTTTATACGTCGAAACAACGTCATAAATTTGCGTACTAACGACGTCCGTAGATGACGTTGTATCTGGGTCAGTTCATGACTTTTAAACCACGTTTTAACCACGTGCTTTATACGTCGAGACAACGTGATTTTAATGTCTTAAAAGACATTATATTAACATCCGGCAACAATGATGCTCAATCCCAAAAAGGAGAGCGTATAAAAATTTAAAGTTTATAACTTCAGGAATAGAAGTCGTTACTTTGAGTTTCACGCCTAAAGGCGATCGTCAATCGACACGATGAGAAAAGTTTGGCTGGACAACAATCTCCTTGGAATGGAAGAATTTACATTCCATGTTGTCAATATCTAAACTATTTTTCAGATACGTATTTGTGTAACGTTTTCTGAACGTATTATTCAACCAGGTCTGGTCAAACATTGCATCAACGTCGAAACAACGTCATTACAACGTCATAATGATGTTATATCATCGTCCAAATTTAACGTCGAAAATAACGTTGTCACTACACGAATACGAGTTCACAGATTTACGTATTTACAACGTAAATGACAACCTAAGTCCAACGTCAGCGAATGTCGTGAAAACGTAGTGTGTTAGCTGGGATAGTGTTATAATGAAAATACACAATCCCCTGATGATTATTTTAATAGTTAAAACTACTAAAGCTTTTGCATATATTTTTGTATCTCTTTTGCAGAAGCAAGAGGAGCTGGACATTCTCAAGGAGCGTTTGGCAGAATATCGATCATATCATGACAGATCTCAAGAAAACTGTAGGCACTGACGTTTAAATAATAAAAACACAAAATATACTTTTAACTATAATTCCAGTATTAATTTAGTATTGCACTTATATTAACCTTGACACACTTTGCAAGACTTTCAGCATATCTTTTTGACTTTGATGAAATTTCTTACCTAACATCAGTTTTATATATCAAAATGTCTTTGTTGAATTATTTCACAAATATCGGTGCAAGTACAATGTATGCATATCATATCAGACATGTTAGTCCAATTTGCTGTACTGTCCATTTTCATATTCATACAACCATTCAATATTTTTATATAATGTCAAGCATTTTTTAGACATCAACCTAGGAGATAACACTGATAAAACTTCGACCAGTTACACATGACCTCGCCGTAGATAACTGGTCGTGGTAATTTTACTGGACAGGAAAGTGTAGCAAAAAAATCGGGCTTATTACCCTGTCCGTAACCGATTGTGATGAGGTATTTTATCACTGATTCTACGGGGTATATTTGGACCCCGGACCTCTCGCACCAATGGCAACTGTTTTTATCAACATTCACGTTTTACGTCCGTTGGCTTCAATTAGACATTAGGTAGCAAATTTGTAACATTTAACTGTTTTTTCAACTAGTAGTAACTCCTTTAATTAAACAGTGCCTCTGTCATACCCCATGTATTGAGACTGTCAACATTTGCCAACCCTTTAGCAAAAGTCACTTGCTATGAACTACGTGCCTGCTCACGGCTATCTTAGTTTAACTCATTTACCCGCCTGGGTCTTAGACTGCTGCCCTCATTCGTCAACTTTCTGGGTTGACGACTGAGAAACTTGTGTTTTAAAAAAGTGACGGACTTTTCCACTAGATTCTGGTGATCTGAGACTGCGCAGTTGTGTTTAAATTGACCTTTTGATCGAGTTTGTTATGGAAAAGGTACTTTTAGAACTTCATAGCCTGATCTTGTCAAAATGGCGTGGTACAGTGGCGCCAATAGTAATATTTTCATGAGTCCGACACGATACGAGGTGTAAGAATTTCAGTCGTCATTACAAGCATAAGACAAATACATGCGCAGTGAAGACGGAAGTATTTAGTCTAGCACTTCCTTAGGTTGTATGTCTTATTGATCACGTCAATGATAGGTAAAAAACCTCAGGGAGAATCACGTGATGAATTGAAAATGCAAGCTTCATTAAGGCAGAGGTAACGTAACGTACTTATACAATGGTTAGCCTCAAATTCGGCAGTGACGTAGGTGCATTGACGTTACTACCAAACTTCAGGTGAGCCAAAGAATTAGTATGTACTTCTTGGAGGGCAATTAAGTGAACATGTTGGTGCTTAAATTGAATGTCAATAGTCATCCAGTAGTTGGGCATAAAAAAAAAAATTAAAAAAAAGCACAGTGATTTATAGTGCGCTACGCACAGGCACAACGCCTAGACGTTGATCCACAAGCCTCAGCACACTTTACAGGTTGTCGCTGACCACTACGGCCCCGCATCATTCCACAAACCATTAAACAACAAATCAGGGACTTTGCTGCTTCAAGAGCGCACACCCTAGACATTCCACAAATAACCATCGCAACCAGGATCAGCTCCCCGAGTTTCGTACGGGTTACAACGAGACAAATTAGCAGTGAGTTCCTTGTCCAGGGGAATTTCAAGCTAACTCAATTTTTCCACGTGAGCGTATAGGCACCGCCAGGGTTCGAACCCGCAACCTCTCGTACCACAGTCGAACGCCTTATCGATTGAGCTAACTTGACTGCTAAATAAATCTAATGATCTACCTTGACCTACCTTGATCTATGCCGTTCACTCCAACTGGGGGTTGAGTGATGGCATCCGCATCACAGTGTCCCGCCAAACTGTTCTGTCTTCCGCTGTACGACTGGTATTTACTATGGAGTTTAGGTTGGTTCTTTTGCAGTCGGCTAGTAGGTGGTCTTCCTCTAGGTCTGACTCTCTGGATGTGGCATTTGAAGGCCATCTTGGGAAGGCGTGAGGGAGGCATTCTCTGGATATGGCCAAAATAATGCAGTATAAATCTAATAAATCTAATACTGGAACTTAATTTGTGCAACTTTGATACGTTGAGTCTGGAACCACCAGAATTCATCAGGCAAGTGACCAGCTGGACTGGTCACGTGATAGAAGGCTAGTTATCTTCTTGATGGCACAGTCTCATGCATGAGATAATTTAAAATGGAGTCTCCCTCTATTGTTCAATCCAGCGGATCAGTTGTCTGATGAAGTCTGGTGGTTTCAGAGGCAATGTAACAGGGTTGCAAAAGTAAGCTACAGTATTATAATTATTTCCAAAACTTTGTTCGGGCTTACATCGGTATCAATTTTTGTCAAATAAATCTGACATGCTGAAGCTGTTGTACATTCTCTAACTTTAATGGTCCTACTGCGATATTGGTTTATATATATATAAAGTTATTCCCTCACAGTATATTTGCGCTTTGGATACAGTCTCTCTTTTCGCCACTGCTTCTTGGTTTTTAATTTCTTTTCACGTGGCGTCAGTGCTCTACGCATGGCCCTGGTCTTCTTTGGTCTCAGATCTAAAGGCTTGTATTTCTTACATAGTTAAATTATTATTGAACAATATATAGGGTCCACAACTTATAAGTTCCCCCTATATACTTTTTAAAATAAATCGCAAAATATTTGAAAAAATGCAAACCTGTAAAAAGATATGGGCAGCCTTGTTTGTTTTACACATGTGGACCAAATTTCAGCGTCACACGTCATTGGGTTCAGTCATAATGATTCAATATGTAAAAAAAGAGACCGTTTTAAGCAGTGTTAAAAGTTGCATCTGAGTCCATAGGGCTCAATTCTCAAACAATACAGTAGGCCAGGGATATCCATGTGTTTGTAAAAGAAAACTTAATCTTTGGTATTCTTCTTCTTTTTCGAAAGCAAAGCAGGTGTTTAATTCTTTTCTTTTTAATGATAAATGGCTGAGATGTTAAAAAAAACCTTATCGATGAAAACACAACACTGCAAGAGCTAACCCGAGCAATCCAACATGTATGGACCATCAACGGGTCCGGAATTTAATAAACAGCATGCGGCGACGTTGCAATGCACTTGTCAACAGTGCAGGAGGACACATCCCCCTACTAAAAATCTAGACTTTAAGTTTTAATTCCATTACAAACACATGGATAGGCCTAACATACTGTATTGTTTGACAATTGACTCCTATGGACTCAGGTGCAACTTTTAAAACTCACTCTTTTTTTTACATAATGAACCATTGTGATCAAACACAATGATGTGTGACACTACAAATTGGCCCAGATTTGTCAAACAAATAAGGTTACTCGTAACTTTTTACAATTTTACATTTCGTTAAATAATTTTCGATTTATTTAAAAAAGCATTAGGGGGAACTTATAAGTTGTGCACCCTATACAATGTATATTTAGTTGCCAAACATATTCGTTTTAGCTTACTTTTTTATTTTAGCGGCTTAACTTTGTTGTTTGGCATTTATTCTCAAGTCCACCAATTGTTCATGATGGCCAATTTGAAATACAAGGCGTCACTCACTGTCACACAGGTCACACAAAGGTCATACTTATAATTCAAAATATGCTAATATGTCATTACTGGTGGACACACGATAATTCGCCCAATAAAGACTTACTCATCGGCCAGTTCGGGCCCTATGGAGAATCTTTTGTTGTCCATTCACCCATATAATAATAGCAATCAGATTTTGGGATGGATGTATACACAGTGATTTGATTATAACAGAAACACATAATCATTATTTGCCTTTATTATGGATGAGTAACTAAATGTTGACATAACTGTAGTCTGGATATCCACCACAATAGAATAGCTTCTGGCATTTATTTATCTTCTAAGTTATGGTTGGGCTAACTATCGAGTGACCACCGATTAATGTCCAAATATGTTAAGAGAAATAAGGCCTATACAATGTACAGAGCTGTACAAATCACAACTATATCGCCCGCTATACTGAGCTAGATGGTGCACATAGCTTTCCGTAGGCTTATTGTATAAAAAAAATGTTTTTCAATTTCTTGATTTGTAAGTGTCTTAGTTTTTTAACACCCATTAGGCATAATCATCTTTTCGATATATCCATAAAGCCTTTACGAATGAACTCAAAATACGTCATCGTCGAAGCGGATATCTCAACTGGGAGTCTCGATAAGCCAAACGTGCGCAGTGACGATGTACGCATCAATGTGACGTATCTCGGTTTCAATCACAAATGCTGTACGGATATATAGCCCAGTCTAAATTATGAAATGATCCACCGCCAATTGCAACAGAATCCCATTTTTCCAATTGTAGACGTCTTTGGACCCCCAAACTATACTTTTTCTGAATTCTTATGATGAGGGGGAACACATTGGTATTACGTTAATCAACTTTTACCAACTTTGAAATTTCACTGCATAAGCGTGGGATTTTGATGTGTCATTTAAAGCCTTAATGTACGATCTTTTTAAATTTTTAGATTTTTCTTTTTTTCTTCTAAAATTATAATATACAATCATTATGAAAGTTCCCAATACATTTGGACACGAAAAACATTGGGAATTTGCAAAGAAACAACATCATAATCTCCACCTCTATCACTCGAAACATCTCGCACTATTTGGATTAGGACATCGAGTGCGGCCTCAGAGTTAGTCTCCTACGCGTTCAGTTTGGTTACGCTCCCTCCACATGTGGAGGGAGCGTAACTAAGCTAGTTTTGTACGAGACTACGGTTTGCGATCGTGGCCGACATAAAGTCATAATCTAAAAAATTATGACTTTATGTCGGACCAACAGAAAATCGTCCCGTTTTACTACAAATAGGACGAATTTGACAGTTTGCTCATAGATTTAAGTTAGAACATATGTAAGTATTACAAATATGCCAAAAAATCGGTTTTGAAAAAAAATAAAGGTAAATTCTGAAAAAGATCGTACATTATGACTTTAATATGCTTTTCTTAAATCAATGGTGATTAAATGGATTCTGTTGTAATTAGTGGTGCGTCAACCCCTTATTTTCCTTAATTCGACTGGGCTGATATCAAATAATTGAACTCCGGATTCACACAATGAATCCTTTAAGTTCCTGAAATAGCGAATGACGTCATCAAGTAAAGGGAAGTAGTATACGTATAACTACTATGTAAAATTTCACAACCGTGAAGTGCAACAACAATGACACATATTAGTTCAATGCAACTTATTGCACAACCTTTGGTTATCTAGCATGGATCTAGCAGAAACCTATATTTAGATATAACGGTTATTATTTAGGCATTTACTTCCTTTTTCGAGCCCACATCACACACACAATCATACATTGTAAATCATCATACAACAACAAAAAGTTTAATTTGCTTTTAACAACGATAAAAATAACAAATATGTAACAACTTTTAAAACATTTCACAAAAAAATCTAAACGTACAATTATATATGAACAAATATCATTATTATACAACATACAAATGCATCACGCACTTAGCAGGATAAATATTAAAAGTGGCACAACGTGACACGGTTGTTTGATGGGATCATTTATTAGATTTTCAAACAAAACATCATGTATAACCAAATTTTAGGCTTAAACAGCTAAAAGTGATATCGTGCTAATGGATACAGATGCTTTTGAGTCGTTCTCAACTATAATTTCCCCTCTTTTACAAAATTATTCACTTTTATAGTATTTTTAAAGCTTTTTTCAGACATAAAATGTATCTATTAATGCCAAAATTGGTGGCGCTATTTAGTTACTGGAAATTAACCTTTCAAGATTTTAATACAAATAATTCCTTTTATTGTTTGATAAAATATGTTTATAAAATTTCCTTGTTGCTTGTTTCACCTATTCCAGCTGTTTTAATGGCGGTATTAATCACCTAACCCTTGCAAATAAAGAAATTTTTTGGGATAAATAGCGCCATCTATAGTTTGCATTTAGTTAATAATGAAGCCAATTCTATATACATCAAACAGCCGTGGTGAGCTGATGTCATGCACAGAAGCTTACTCTTTGAGTAAAATATGTTTTTAATTTCCCTTTTGTACTTATTGCACACTGGGAACCTGTTACTAGATTTTACTTTTTCAGATGGTGTGTTTGTTTGTTTGTTTTATCTCTTCTTTTGCCTGGGTTACTCATTCAGTGGATGTTTTAAGGTATCCTCTGTTTTTCCATGAGGTCCAGGTTGCAAATTTGAAACTCGTTCCATATCAAAAGAAGTTTATTTTCAATTTTTTTTAAATTTTTTTCATCAAGAAAAATCACATCCAAGATGATCTTGCCGACACGCATCTGGTACAGTTGCCTCTCATTTCCATATCTATATCTTAACAACTTTAAACATCAATGACATACAATGGGTCATTTCAAGTTCTTTTCAAGTGGTTTTGATTTGGCCACGTGGTTTCCCATTGTTATGGCTAAGTTCTTTACAACAGCTGTTATATTTATATTGTTATTATTTAAAAAAACAAAGGTGTTATCAACCCATTTGTTTGTTTTTGTGTTTTTGCAATCATGTGACGACAAATCTAGACGTTTTTTTTTTATATACAAGCAAATGTATTTGTGGAGCAGGTCATGACAATTAGACCGCAAAATTAAGATATTTTTTCTCAGCGACCTACCAAACATGAAGATGACGTCCGACGATCACGATACGATTATTAAGAAACTGAAACAAGAACGCAGAGAACTTTCTTGGCTGATTTATGACATGGGTCAAATATGTTGATATCAGCTGCTTGCGACAGCTTAGCCTCATCAATGGAAAAGCAAGACAAATACAACAAATTTAAAAGGCCTAATTCAATATTTACAATTCAAATATAATTTCACCAACTAATGCCTCTATATATATAGTTTAATATCCTAAGCGGAAGTGGTTCATTATGAAACAAAACACCAGACACTTCAAATAAAAGTAAATAATGCAATGCAATGATACATATACAATGATAAAATGGTAATATCTTGTTCTTTAAATACATATTTCTGTTGAATGTTATATAATGATCTTATCAAGGAGTTAGTGCAAAAATATCCTATTTGCAGCTATTGTACATAAGGGGTTGTTGCAGTAACCCCTCGATCAATTATGTTTTTATTTTTATTTTGAAATATTATCAAAACATAATATTTAGTGTTGTCGGTAAAATGACAGAACCAGGCTACAACATTGTATCCATTATTGGCATATAGCAATTCGGTTGTAAACGATGTACAAAATGATTGGAAACTCGATCTACTGTGGCATAAAGAAATGGATTGAGTACAGAATTAATTGGTAAAGCAAAAGTTGTAACCCATGGTATCCATTCAGAGGGTAGTTCCTTTATTCCAGTCTGTGCTAGAATACCTAATATCACAATAGGAAGCCAGCACATTAAGTCAGTTAACGAGATGACACCCATCTTTATGGCTATTTTCAAATCAGTCTTGGGCAAGGAGAATCCTGATTTCCAGATATGAATGAATAAGAGTATGTAAAATATTGCAATCAACAGACATAATAGAAAATTAAGCCCAAGAAAAATCCCAATGGAGAAATAACCTCCTACTTTAGATCCTATTTCTGTAAATGCTTTTATCTCAAGAATAGTATCTGGCCTATCAAAGTCATAAGATATAGTTATATTTGGATACTCCTCCCTATATATTTTACGTTTTATCAGTGGCAATCCAATACATACATCTGAATTTTGATATAATTGATCATCTTTGAAAGCTACAGTTACAATGCTTAATGCAAGAGCAGTAACCCAAGCAAATATTGCCAGAACTATCTGTGTCTTTTTGCCAAAAAGCCTGCGTGTTATAAATATTTTTCGAAATGCCCAAAATCTATCTACACCTATCAGGGTTAGAAAAAGTAGAGATGCTTCACTTGATAAGACCGATAGAAATCCGTTGAATTTGCACAGTATACTATTTCTCCAATATTCGGCATGCAGAACAAACTGTTCACTATAGTATTGATCAACACATGCAACAATTAACAAATATAGACCCATAAGTAGGTCTGCTAGAGCCAAGTTTGTAATCAAAACAATTTGCTTTACTTGCCCTTTATCCGCTAATTTAAATATTATCTTTTTACATCCCCAAACGAACACCACGATGTTTGCAGAAGTAGCGACAAAGCCAAAAATCCATGTACAGAGTTTAACCGCGATTGAGGGAAGAAGTTGCTTACATGTTAGGTAAGGGGATTTTGCTTTTTCTGGAACACATTGAGACCGATTGGATAGTTCAAGAAAACAACATGTGGCTGGATTGTCTACAGCAATAAAGCTATGATTTTTGAGGGTAAATCCCATGAAAGAAGTTTTAGTTACCTTCGTTATGTTATTTCTCACCAGGTTCAGAAATTTCAATTTAGTTAATCCATACAGTGATATACTGCTGATTTCATTCAATTGATTATCACTGAGACCCAATAGTGCTAAATCTGTCAAATTTGCAAACTGATATGGATAAAGCTTGGTGATGTTATTAGAGTATATTGTTAAAAGTTTTAATGGCATTCCCCCAGATTGGTGGAAAATATCTTCTGGTAATTCAGTCAATCTGTTATTATAAAGATGAAGCTCCTCTAAGCTTTTAAGGTCTTTAAATAGAGCAGAAGGCAATGTTTTGAGCATATTATTGTTCAACATCAGACTGGATAAATTACTTAAACTGAATACACCTGATGGTAACGATTCTATGCTATTGTTGCCTAGATTTAACAACTCTAACTTCGTCAACCCATTTAATAGGTCAATTTCAATCTTCTTTAGTTTGTTGTCATACAGATACAGTTCGTGCAATTGATAAAGATCTCTGAATACACCTGATTGTAATGATTCTATACTATTGTTGCCTAGATTTAATATCTCTAACTTCGTCAACTCATTTAAAAGGCCAATTTCAATCTTCTTCAGTTTGTTGTCATACAGATAAAGTTTTTGCAATTGATGAAGATCTCTGAATACACCTGATTGTAATGATTCTATACTATTGTTGCCTAGACTTAATATCTCTAATTTCGTCAAACCATTTAATAGGTCAGTTTCAATCTTTGTCAGTATGTTGTCATACAAATAAAGTTTTTGCAATTGATGAAGATCTCTGAATACACCTGATGGTAATGGTGTAATAATATTGTTGCCTAGATTTAATAGTTCTAACCTTATCAACCCATTTAATAGGCCAATTTCAATTTTATTCAGTTTGGTGTCGTACAGATAAAGTTCTTGCAATTGATGAAGATCTCTGAATAAACCTGACGGTAATGATTTAATGATATTGTTACTCAGATGTAAAATCTCCAACTTCGTAAACCCATTTAAAAAGTCAATTTCAGTCTTCTTCAGTTTGTTGTAATACAGATTAAGTTCCTGCAATTGATGAAGATCTCTAAAAACACCTGATGGTAATGATTCTATACTATTGTTGCCTAGATTTAATATCTCTAGCTTCGTCAACCCATTTAAAAGGTCAATTTCAATCTTCTTCAGTTTGTTGTCATACAGATGCAGTTCTTGCAATTGATGAAGATCTCTAAAAACACCTGATGGTAATGATTCTATACTATTGTTGCCTAGATTTAATATCTCTAGCTTCGTCAACCCATTTAAAAGGTCACTTTCAATCTTCTTCAGTTTGTTGTCATACAGATGCAGTTCTTGCAATTGATGAAGATCTCTAAAAACACCTGATGGTAATGATTCAATATTATTGCTGCTTAGACTTAATATCTCTAACTTCGTTAACCCTTTTAAAAGGTTAATTTCAATATTCTTTAGTTTGTTGTCATACAGATAAAGTTCTTGCAATTGCTGAAGATCTCTGAACACACCTGATGGTAATGATTCGATGATATTGCTGCTCAATTCTAAAATCCCCAATTTCGTCAATCCATTGAAAAGGTCATTTTCAATCATCTTCAGCTTGTTGTCATACATCAAAAGCACCTGCAATGGCTGAAGAGCTACAAATACACCCGACGGTAATGATTCAATGCTATTGTTTCTCAGATATAATACCTCTAGGTCTCTTAACCCACTAAAAAGGTCAATTTGTATATCTGTTAATGCATTGTTACCCAAATTAAGGCGTTTTAGAGAATGGAGATGACTGAAAAGGTTATTTGGAATGAAAGATATGCCATTTCGTGACAAAACTAGTGATAGCAACGCAGATGGATCGTGAAATATTGTTTGGGTCTGAAATGATATTTGATTATTATCCAATGATAAATGAGTCAGATTGGTCAACAGATTCATGGGAAATCTTGTGAAATTATTTGATGAAAGGTCAAACAAAAGCAGTTTGCTAGTAAGGTTTTTCAAATAAGTGACCTGTGAATCAGGTAACGACAAGACCTTTAAGCTCGTCATGTCCGAAAATACATCCGGTTCCGTATTACTGATTGGATTACCACCTAAATAAAGTACCTGTACATTAACTAACCCAGCTAACCAAGTATGTGAAATATACGTTAACTTATTTACATTTAACAGTAACCGGTTCAATGAATTCATATGTGAGAATGAGTCAAGCTCTATACTTGAGATTTGATTATACGACAAATCCAATGTATGGATACGATCTAAACCTCTAAAAGTACCTGGTCCAATAATGCTTATGCGATTTTTGCTCAGCAACAACATAATAACATCTGTCATATTGAAGAAAATGTATGGTTCCACTCGAGTCACTTGTCTGTTAACGATATCTATAACTGTTGAATCTGCGGGATTTAAATCGAGAGGTTTGTATTCCAGTAGCATTTTCCTATTAGACTGTATATCGGGACAGTCAATAAGAAACAACTGGAATTCTAGCGAACAGAAACAGCCTATAGGACATTCTGGAAATTCCGCCAAAAGTAAGCCTTCTTGGAGACCGAGGTCAAATCCAGGTAATTCATCCGGTTTGAAGTATGGATCACCTTTTAGTTTGATCTGGAGAGATGGATTTAGCTCTTGTAGTCTCGCGTTGGTGACTTCATGATATTGAATATTATAAATCACATCAATGGTATGGACATTTGCGCACATGTTGAACGTCATTATCTCTGATTTACTTGGTTTCCCTGGGCCAACCATGGCATGCGTCGGAGAAATCAAATTAGTACTCTGTATTTTCAATAAAGATAAAGCCCGCGTATCGATATGGATAGTAGTACAGTTTAACACAATCGCGCATGCTTCCTCGGTAGATCCAATCCAGGCGAAAGTTAAATTGGCGCATTCTTCTCCCGAAACGTGCAGCGTAAAGTAATCATAAAAAGACCATGAAGACAAACGAAGAACATTCACGGTAATTCTTTGATCATTAAATGAGGATACCGAAAAGTTGCAAGTTTCATTTTCATACGTCTGGATTGTAATTGTTTCACTCTCCTGGAGAAGAACGTGCTGATTCTGACATCTAATAGTATCGCCGATATCAGTCATTTCTGACCTTGCTCTTTTTAGATAGATCCCGCAAAGTGCAAAGAGAATAATGTAGTAGTATGATGCAAATACCACCATCATGAATGCTGTTATGATCACAAGTTATGTGTCCGATAGTGCCGAACTTATGTCAAGTTCAATAAGTTTATTCTACTTTGCAAATTAATATTTTGCGAAAAAAAAACCTGCTAGTACATTTCCTTAATGATACAAAGAGAGAAATGATGTGATTTTTGTCACACATCAAAAGCAATATCTCTGCTATGATGCCCAGTCGGAAGACCTGTACGTCGTATCAGATATCATGGATATGAAATAGGCGTGTGAAATGAATAACTACGACATGATACTGCTTGTTGGAGGTCGGTGGTATACGTTCCCTTTGCAAAGGTTTGATTCAAAATCCTCCTGTACTTTTTTGAAC
This sequence comes from Amphiura filiformis, assembly GCF_039555335.1. Classification (NCBI taxonomy): domain Eukaryota; kingdom Metazoa; phylum Echinodermata; class Ophiuroidea; order Amphilepidida; family Amphiuridae; genus Amphiura; species Amphiura filiformis. The sequence continues at coordinate 69,464,328 of NC_092634.1, read as the reverse complement.
AAATGCAAACTCACTATATCAGTATTTATTATCAGCCACAGTTGCCACGGTTGTCTGCAGATGTATTTGTAGGAAAAATTGGTGAACCCAGAATTTCAACAGGCAAATTACATTCTAGGTCGTCACAGGAAAAAGCATGCTAAATCGCCATCTCTCGGGGTCTCTATCAGTCGCAGTACACTTAGGTTATCACACGCTGTATGTTTCCATTCTAAATCTAGTAATACTTTGTAGAAATCTTGCGTGTGAATACTATTCTTACCGTCACTTGGAAGCTATTAATACAACTGCGAATGTGATATTTGTCAATCAAATTCCATTAATCGACGGGTAATTTCAGGTTGCACTGTACAGACGTCAGTACCATGCTAGACCTATTTATATTTTTTGGCTTCAATAACCATGAGTCACAGCTATGTCATGTTGAGGGTAAACAATATAAACAAAAGGTAAAGGTAATGGTAAAGGTGAAGGTAACGAACAAGCTCGATTGTTTAGAAAATAAAACAAATCAGCCACACAGCGATATGGATCTGCATTAATTCGGATCAATGTAGATTCACAAAATCCGTATTACCGTTCACATGACCAACATCATAATTGGTGACCTGCAACTGGCAAAGGACCAGGTATATGCACACTGCGTATATGGACAAAAGGTGCGTATTACACATCACGCAATAACGCTGCTTGGTGTGAAAGGAATAACTACGGCAATCTGTTGGCAAAGAGCAAATCTGTGGTATAAATGTTCCGTTCCAAAAGGTTTGATTACAAATTTTTCCAGTCGGATAGCTTGCTATAAGCAGTTATAAGTCAAAGAAGAAAACCATATTATCATTATGCTTTGTGAGAAGAATGGAACCTGTCAAAATTTTCTACCTCATATTAGCGCCACACAGTAGCTTAGATCGCTGTCGTCTGCTTATAATGCGAACTTAGAAGTTTAGACAATTCTGAATTTATATATATCAAACTTAGCTTCCATTTCGTCAATGAATATGAACAAAAAGAGGCATTTCAAAGTAGTGTGGTAGGTCACAGTGCCTGTGGTAGTGACCTGATCGAAGGCTGGCTGTAAAAATTACATCAAGTTTGTTGTGCAAATACGCTATAATAGAATGAAAATATTTTGTAACACTTCCTTCAACTCAGCAGCATGATCATTTTAGATTATCACCAGATCTGCTGTTGCCATTCCAAAATTAAAGTAGTTCTGAAGTAGTTCTAGAAGACAAGTCTTCAAAACAAGTTGTTTATACCGTCACTGAATGTAATTATTTCATAATCCAATTGTAAATTCAGGTACACTGTACAGAAGTCTATATAAACCTTCAATTCGTTTTTGCCTCAATAGCAAAAACAGCATATTTTCTTGTTTAGTCACTGGAACAGATTATTCATGCAACGCTATAAATCTGCATTAATTCGGATCTATATTAGACTACGCCATATAGTCGAATTTTATTAAAAATATGTTATTATTAGTCATGATGAATCCATTTCGTTGAACTCAAAATTATACTGATATTTATTAAAATTAAAGTATTCAATAGTAAAATGGTCATGAAGAGTTAAAAATATCAGATGATTAGTGACAATAAAAGTAATTGAACATGTGAATGCAACATTATCTTGCATAGTTATAATGGCTCACTTTAATACTGAACAATTCTGATTTTGGAAACTACCAGTTTATTGATAGCGAACTCTGAAAATCCGACTATGGACTTTGAATTTTAAGCAGAACTTTACCCTGGGACTTTGCTCTCTAAAACACACTGTCAAGCACACTTGTTTATCAGTCCATTAACCACAAGTACTAAGCATGGTATAGTACAAGACGCGCTAGATGTTTGATGAGAGATTAACTTTCGCGTCAACACAAAAGCGCCGCAAATACCACAGATAGTTGTGTACGGTATGGTAATAGCGCGGGACCGGAAGATTAAAATCATATCGAGATATGGGCGACCAATCACAAGGCAGATCCATTTAAAGATGCATTACATCATGACCAATTTTAGTTAGGCCAGAAATTGGCCTAACTCTCCATAGAGGCCCGTGTTAAATATCTTAACCGCAAGGCAAAGTCAGTAGTCCACTTGGGAAGCTATAAAACAGAGGGAGTGCGGTGACTGAAAAGATCAGATACAGATGTGAAAATATATCAGTTGCACACAAATCAATATAAATCAGAGTTTTATGCTTAAACGTAATAGCCAGAGTATGCAAAATGGGCAAGAGGACTACGGAGAAGTCTAGATCTATATAGATCCCCAAATCCATAATACGTTCACATGACTAACACTCTATTGTGACATGAAACTGGTAAGGACGCAGAGCGTATGCGTGCTGCTTGTCGGGACAAAATGTGCGTATTATGCGTCACGCAGTAATGCTTACTTGGTCTCGGCCCAGGCGCACCTTTGTTTCATAACCATGAAGGTATAGGACATTTTTGTTTTGATATAGCCCCGAATGAAATTTATTTAATTATGTTTGTACTCACTCAGGTAGCATTGTGTGTGAATTTTACATCCGGACTAGAGGCTATTCTTTTTTTATGGGCATTTTAGTGTCTAAAATAGCCCAAAATGAGGGTTTTTCAATATTGCCGTCCATTTCTAATCGTCACCCCCATAGGCTTTACATGTAAAATAAAAAGGCTCGTAAAAAATTTAATAGCCTCTAGTTCGGATGTAAAATTCACACAAAATGCTTTTTGAGTGATTACAAAGATAATTAAATATTTTTCATTCGGGGGCTATGTGGAATTTTTTTTTATGTATTCCTTGTACAATGACATTTCACAATAAAATGTCCATTGGAAACAAAGGTGGGCGGTGCTGATAAAATGAACCACTTCCATGGATACTCTCCATGTGCACATCCAGTCTCTATATATAAAGTGAATAAGGCAAATGCAAAAAAAAGGCTCAACCTCAGTGCACACACGCATAAATTCAAGTTCAAGTTTTGATTTCCTTATGCTGCACAATAACAATTCGTTTTTGACACTCTCGTGTTGTGAAAAACAATTTTACAAAAATAATCCAACTTTAGTTTGTGTGGCGTATGGGTGCTTGTGCAATGCATTATTATTTTTAACCAACGCACACAAAAACGCTGACACAAAAAATACTAGTACAAGTTTAACTGGTTCTTAGTTTGGTCTTAATTTGGAATCATAGCATAAATTCATGGGATATTCAATAACAAAATTTGGGGTTACAGGCTGTGAATTAAAACAAAATCAACATAATAGCTAATATTGACTTCATACAACCATCAGATCCTACCATTTATCCCGTTCCCGTATACTGACAGCCTATACATACTATGTGGTATAGCGCCGCAGTCATGTCTACAGTAGAATTCATCTCGACCTTTGCAGGACTTAAACCCCATTAAAAGCTATTAAACCAAGATAACACTCATTGAAACAGCTCAACTGATTAAATCGGATCTTCTCTGGTTGTGCACAAGTGTCTGTTCTACATGTGCGATATCGCAATAAAGCTGGTATTATAGCTTCAGTTGGGTAACCGATTATAAACGAAACGAAAGGAAACAATGGTATGTGTACCTTTGTTCACGATGTGAGACAATGGCGTGCTTTTTGTAAACTAGCATTCTTGAAAATGAGCAACATAATGATTGTTGACTTAACACGGTTTGGAAATAATTTCTTCATATTTTTGGTGTTATCTGTCGTTTACATATCCTTCCTAAAACACAAAAGTGCGACCCTCTCCAAACACCTAGATTAGCTAAAAATTTAGGACATGTTACAAAACTATATTTTCTAGAATAATTTAAATGTAGCTTATACCGTTTTTTTTTTTTTTTTTCAGAAGTGAGCGGTCCGATACCAATATTTTCGGTCAAATCTCCATTCAATTAACACGGGGAGTTGGCTAGCTATGCCTTGCCCTCACTCATATTTTACAAAAGTGCGACCATTTCTGAACATCTAACCTAGCTGTAATTTTAGGTCATGTTAGGGAAATATATTTGCTAGAAGTTTGGAGAATAAATTAAATATTGGCTGGTTATTTTTCACACAGTGATGTTAACTAGGCAAGTGTCCATTCTTCAACATACATCATTTGTAGAGGTCACGCGTCAATGGTGAGAGCACTGTGTATTGTGTATAGGAAAACGGACAGTAACTGCAGTATGATATTTTAGTTGTCGCCAATTTTTTTCTCTGGGCATGTCATCATCTTACCCCACCTTTGTTGCCGCCATGATTGTGTTCTCTCAAATCCTGTACCTCTCCGCTATCAATAAGCGGCAGACCAGAGCAACAGCAAGACCATGAACCCGCAAAGAATCGGCTGGAGAATCTAGGAAAAGCTTCCTCAACGAATACACAAAGTGATGATATCAGAGCTGCTGTATGGGAAGAGAGACTTGCCAATATTCCACCAACAACATTCGTATCCAAAAATGCTAATGAAGAACTTCCCCCTGGTGCCGACTCAAATTGGGCCAAATCAGACTGGGAGCTAATACTGGCCGATGTATTAAAGTGACTCGTAAGAAGTGTTGATGAACACGTAAACCTGAACACGTAAGCTAAGAAATGCACAGTTTATACATACCACAATAAAACAATAACCAGGGGTCAATTTCATTAAAGTTTTAACCCTTCGTAAGTCAAGTAAGCGTTCGGTAAGTTACGAATACCCAATACTAGACGTAACTTTACGAAGGGTCGCTGTAAATAAACCCCTATTACTTACGAGGCGTACCGTTCATAAGTACGTTTAGCGTAATCGTAAGTAACGAATAATATCGAGACTTACGAAGTTTCGTAAACTTTGCTCCTTCAACAAAATGGTAGCATTTTTTCGTTTCTACATATGTCTCTTTTTCCACATTGCTGGCAATAAATATCAAACAGTCATAATTGGCGATCATTTCAAATCATCCCCAAGTCAACGAGGTTCAAGAAAGTTCTCTTATTGCTAATTGTTTGTTATTATACATACCTTTACAAAATACAATGCCTGGTAACCCACCACTTGAACAGGATTTGGCCAAAGCAAACAAAGACCAGAGCTATTACAATTTCTATAGCCATTTAAGGTAGAAGCTTATTATCCTCTTCAACAATAGGATTATTGATTGGTGTTTGTCTATCAAAATGAGATAGATGTCGCGCCAGCTAGAGGAACCGATGAATACGACCTTCATGCATATTTTACACTGAAACTCAGAATACAATTTAGGGAATTTACGGCGCATTCGAGCTGTACGGTCACATATGTGCGTGAAGGTCGTATTCAAAGGTACCTCAATTTGGTGCGACATGTAACTCATGTGATAGCGCCAGTCAAACACCGGTTAAACCAATCAATAATCCTATTGCTGAAGAGGATAATAAGCTTCCAATTCTTGAATAGCTCTAGTCTTTGTTTGCGTTGGATAAATCATTGTATAAAGCATTGTATTTTGTCTAGGTATGTATAACCAATACTTAACAAGGAGAACACATTCCAGAACCTCCAGTTTGTCCATTCTGAAGTACAAAGTGACAACACGCGCGTATACAGCGCGTAAACAGTGCGCAGTGCTGCGTCTCTGCTGCAAGTATGCGTGCCTTCACAGTCGGTACAATGTTTGCGTCCGTGTCGGTACTTTGTACTTCAGAGCGGACTGAATGTCGTTGACTTGGGGGTGATTTGAAATGACCTTTTATTATGACAGTTATTATTACCAATATATGACTGTTTGATATTTATTACCAACATATGTAGAACCAAAAAAGGTACTATTTTGTTGAAGGAGCAGAGTTTAACAAACCATAACCCCGCTTCTGGATATCGTTTGAAGTCAAGTGATATACCATTTTAAAGTTTATGATATATATTTTCTAAACACGAAATGAAATGAAATTGACCGGGGCCGACTTTGCGGCTGATTCGTGATGTATGGTTACAAAATACGCCCTAGCGCACAAACGAGTTAATTGGCCTTGGATCAATCTATGGTGGAAGTGAAGAACTACCGGAAGTGAAATTGCGTGTTACAAAAACGTTCATTTCTTCGAACCTAAGAGTCTCACCTAAAAAAAATGCACATAGGTGGGTGAAATTGTCTGAAACATAAATATCATAACGGGAAGGTCTAATATGACTGTGTCTGTATTTTGCTTGATTTGAAAATCGTGACGATAAAAATCGAACAATGAACTAAAATCATAAATCACAATTTTAATATCATTTTAAAAATTTAAATTTAAGACAGGATAAAGTGTACTTTTGGTCTACTTGCCTGCAATTTATTTATTTATTTATTTATTTATTTATTTATTTATTTATTTATTTATTTATTTATTTATTTATTTATTTATTTATTTATTTTTTATTTTTTTATTTTTATTTATTACACTTAATCACTGGCACACAATTCATCGGCCGCATCACATACTGACGTATTTGCAAAATACGCATTTCGAGAAAATCGAAGTTGAAAATCTAGCGATTTTTATTTGCTGCATAATCTTGATTAAAATATTATTGTCGATTAAAACCAGTTTAACAGTAATGCAAATATACCATAATTCACTTATCACTATCAGAGCATAACTTATTCTGCAAAAAAATCAATATTAAATAAAATACGTCACTATGTGAAAAGGACTAATGTCAATTTCGCCGTTCAAATGACAAATACGTCGCGCAAATACGTCAGTATGTGAAACAGTTGCGCAAATACGTCAGTATGTGAAAAGGACAAAACAGCAATTTTGCCGTGCATTGACAGAGACGCTCAAATACGTCGCGCAAATACGTCAGTATGTGAAACGGCAAATTCTTCAACTTGCAGATACGATATACTGGGCTTGCGCAGTATAGGTGATCGGCAAATACGTCGTTATGTGATGCAGACATTTCAAGGTTTTGTAAATACGACATAATTAAATTAATTAATATCTTACTAATTAAGCCACTTTGAGGCATGATTTTTGGTAAATATATAGAGTAGAACATAACTAACAAACCTACCAATTTTCTCAAAAATGTTAAAAATGTCGAATACGTCAGTATGTGATACGGCCGACGAATAAGCCAAATCGCTATTGTAACTTCCGGTTTTTTTAGGACACTTTGCCCTTTGACCTATCTGGAAAATTCGGGTTTTGTGCGTACAAAATATAATTTAAAACTTGTTACTAGAATAAAAACAAACTTAAAAAACATTATTATTAAATGAATTAATTATTTAAATATTTTAATGATAACATTATGACAATAATAAATAAATTATTAATAATTACAGCAATTTTCCCGATAGGTCAAAGGACAAAGTGTCCTAAAACTGCAAAAACTGTCCCACAATGCATTGCAAACTTCCAATGCCGATTGGGCTTATTACAAGGATATAATATTGCACAAAAGTTACATCAAAAATTACACAATAGCATAATTTTTATAAGGAAAAAAAAAAAAAAAAAAAGTCCAGTGAATGGCTGGAGCGAACAGGTTCATATGCACCTCTAAGACCGCCCCACCAAATCCAAAAAGAAGGGAAGGGAAAAATAAATTTGAGATGCAGGTAAAGTCTGCCTGCAATTAGGACAATTACAAAAAGAGGTCCAAGTGCAAACACAAGTTGCATCAAAGGTACGAGCAAATTTGGACTAAAAAAACTCCGCCACTTGTTGCTTAAATGAAGCAACATAGCTACTAGGGAGCTGGCTCCAAATGGGCACCATAAGCTGAAAAAATATTGTGGCACTCAGTTTTAGAAAGCTGATTTACCAGCAACAATGGATCTGAAGAAAACCTGGTGGTGGGACGGTCTTTGTTAATACTATTAAAAACTACATAATCATCTAGATTGATGTCATATAATCCCAGGTTGCACTTGAAAATATATTGAGATCGACATATTCTCTTCTAAAACTTAATGGAAAAAGAGTAAGTTCTGTTAACCGTTCTTTGTACTCAGACTCAGGATAATCTAAAATGAATTTAGTTGCCCTTCTCTGGAACCCTTCAACTTTCTGGATATTATGCTTTGAGGTACCACTCCAGAGAGAGAGCAATATTCCAAATCAATACGAAACAAGGCCGAGTACAAAGTCCTGGATATATTATGAGGGGCATTGAAGCCAATGGTGCGTTTTATCATACCAAGTTTTTTATTACACTTTTTAACAACCCTGTTAATGTGATCATCCCAAGTGAAAGACGAGGAAATATTCAGACCAAGACCTTTGATGGAACTAACACAGTCTAGAACGGCACCATTCATTTTATAATCATGATTAATTCCATTTCTACGAAGTGATTAGCATACTTTTACGATACAAAAAAACCACCACATTTTTCTCGGAATGTTGATATTACATTTTGCATAACTTCTTCGCTAAGTGAACGATTATACGGGCTCATTAATTGCTGGGTTTCACGACGATAACAAAAGGCGCTGATCTACTGGTGTATTGACTGTATGCACTCAAATGTGATGCGAGTCGGAAATACTAAAATTTCAGTTCCTGATAGGAAAAGCATTTACAAGGCTGCTTTTTGCAGGAAGTCCCATTGAAATGGAACAACCAGTTCCAAAGATATGAGCCATATTAAGGGGGTACTACACCCATTGAATTTGTTTTGCATTTGTTTGCATTATGTGAAGAAATTACAACAACAAAAAATGGACAAAGTGGTATGCAAAATGAAGGGGCAAATCTTCTCGTTTTATTGGTGGCATCGGTATCAATGTAGCTTACATGCTTTTAAAGGTAGAAGCCAAAAGGTGGTACATCATTGATGTTTTAAATTCACTTCATTTTGGAAAGCTTACTATCAACGGATTTCGTTAAAATTTTGGATATGTGTTGCTAACACATTAGGAAAATAAGGTTGATATGTAAAATGGGAATAAGTGGTTCCTGATTTCTTTTATGACTTCATGAACGTGGTGCTCCACACCTATCAAAAAAGGAACTGGTTAAAATGCTTCTATTTTCAATGTTGAGCTATATTTTGTATTTTTAACTTGCGAAATTATTTCACTGAAACTTAGTTAAGCCATAGGTAGCAGGTTACCACAACCATACTACAGCAATGTTGAAAAAAATTGTATTTCTTGTCACCTATACCACCATATTGGGTAGTTTTCCGTAAGCTTAACTTTTGTGATTTTGGTAACTATTTTATATTTATTTGTGAAATCCATCCCAACTAGGCATTCTAAATTGTACTCTCCATTTACATCCCCAGGTATATTAGTATATCCACCTTGCACTTCTCGATATATATATCCAGTTAAAGACAGAATATCAAAATTATGCCTCATTATGATATCACAGACTCTCACATGTGTATTTAAAATGGATGCTTAAATTTGACCTGAACCAATTGAAACAATTTCTTCTCCTAACAACACAATATAGTATTAAATTGACTAATGACTTATGCATCTATTGTGTAAGTGTTTATTTACTTTATTCAGTGTTAATATTAACTGTTATTTTGCATGCACCACTAGATTTTCTATAGAGAGTATAACAAAGGATTTAATGTATTCTATTGATGTACTCTACTTGAACATGTTGAATAGAATAAATTATGGTTTGTTATGAAACACACATCTGAGTTACTAGGATACAGTAAACAAAAATATAGGGCTAAAATGACTTACTAATATGGTCTAAAAGCACTTTGTATGTAGAGGTATTTTATAAGTTCAGGACATGAGGTGATGAACATATTTATGTACTTCATAAATTTGCAAGAAAAAAAAAAGAAGAGGGTACTGATGAAAATCAGGGTATTATTTCCTTAAAGAGTTTCCAAAACAACAGGAAACAATAGGAATTTTTTTTTTTTTTTTGCTATATCTCAAAATCAATATTTCCGAGTTCCGACTGATTTTGCTTGATCGCATCACAAATATTGAAGACAAATAGAGTGACATACAAGACTGGCATGGGTTATTTAAAAGAGATCACAATGCTTGATACATAAGAGGTGTCATTTCCGTACTTTATAGTGTGTGTGATTTTTCTTGGAAAAGGGAAAACGTCTTGATATTTTAAAAACTTTAGACATGGATAAATATAAATGCGATCTATTTGTTTCCAAAATGGATTAAAACACCTGTGTCTGGAAACGAGAAACTGGATACCAACGATACAGTGAAAATAAAAGAATTAACCGTTCTTAAACGTCAGAAAACGTTGATTTTCTCGAGGATTTTATCATAACTAAACAAAATGGGTTTAACAAGAATATGTTCGATAAGTTCACAAAATAATCACTGATTAAATAATGCTTTTACGATTATGATGGCCCGGGAGTATGGGGACAAAACATCATTTCTTTTACGGTGCGGCAAAAAGCGTCCTAAAATAGCCCAATTGTACACTTTTTTGGCAACACTGTCATGCAGACATATCAAGTTTTCTTCACACCATGACCTCCACCTTGCATGAGTGCATGTATTCAATCGCAGATCCTGAATCAATTCACTTGCATATTAAAATCGTGACACTGCCATTTTGGAACCGTAATATAAATATTGTGCACATTGCTGAAGTTGATAGTCTTGTGTGAACCCCGGGCGTGAACTGAGTACAGAAACTCCGGTAAGTGTATAGCTATACAATATACCCATAATTGTTGTTGTTTAAGAAATAACTACAATAGGCATAACTTTCAAAAACATATTAGTATTAGTAGTAGTGTCCCGGAGTAGTGTATATTCCCAGACAAGACTTTTCAAACACGAGGCATAATATTTATGCCCATTTAACTAAATTTAATTCATGTATATTTAAAGTTAACATAAGCTCGTATTGCTATCCCGGGAGTGCTATTATAGTCACTACATACAGTGTAGTACACAGTGTTTCACGACCAGCGACTAGCCAAAATGATTTAATACTTGATATGTTTCTACACTTTTTAAAAAGTGTGCAACCATCATGCCGCATTCACTTCCCTTGGTGTGTAAGGGCATTGTTATCAGCATGAAACCTAACTTCAGATGCCCCTGGCATTTTGTCTGGCCGAATATTGTTGTAAATAGCCTAATACCACGGTACACGTAAAGCAATAATAATTAAAGGGCATATATATTGCTCGGACAACATCATATCATTGTCAAGCTAATATATATTATGAGGACAATAAAAATGACTCCTTTTTTGAGAAAACAAGACGTTTAAAATTGATATTCCGCAAAAACCAACTGAGTTCCTTCGAACGAGACAGATTTGACATAGAAAAAAATTGACGTCATGAAATGACTGTGCCTGCTTTGCAAGAAGGAACTATAAACATTCTCAATGCACAGAATATATACTGTTGTTGTTCACAGAAAAAACTCTTAGTTAAGTGTTATTACTTAATGGTTTTTAAACATATGGATAAAATCAGCCGCTTTTTTTTTTTATATATTAGTAAATTGTAATATTACAATTCATATGTATATCAATATCATGAGAAATATTTGGGCTAAAATTAAAAAATAATTTGAGCTTAGAATTTCAGCGTGATCAATCTGAGACTATCATATAAACCGTGTTAAGTCCACAAACTCATGTATCTGATTTCCCTGTGCGATATTGCAATGCTATAGTTATTATAGATTCAGATGGATGAAATACTACAAAGCAAACGCATAGTAACAATCCTCTGTGACGCTTTGTTTCCCAAATGAGAACAATAGTCTGCATATTGTAATGCAGCATTGTTATGTTAAATAATATTACAACTCATTGTTGCTAATGTCAAACTTGTCAAAGTGATTGTGATTGTATGATGAGAGCATGATATAGTGTCCGCTTCATTTACTTACGTCATCAGCCAAACGGGGGAAGAACACGTACGCTTCAAACGGGGGAAGAACACGTACGAGCCCGAACTTTACCCACTTTTTTTTCAGGAGAAATACGCATAAAAAAATTGCAACGAGTGTCAACTTGTAATGTAATAATTATTCTCTTCGAATAGAGATAAACTTGTTTTTGCAATAGACCCGCCCTTTAAGCCTATTATAGGTTTTAATATTTTTAACTTTAGCCTACAAATGGCAAAATCTGTTGAATAAAAATTAATTTCTATGAAAAGTTTTTGTTGTGTACATATTTGAAGAGCTCTGTTGCAAAAGACCTTACATCCACCTCTGGCTAAAATTGAGTTATTGGCATGACATAGTGGTGGCTGTTTGACCTTCATACCACCTTCCCTTCCGGAGATATCATATATTTCCCGTTTGGGAAATCTTAAGGAATTTCCGGAAATTTGAACTTAAAATGAATACAAACTTTAGGAAAATTATTTTTTGATTAATACCAAAAGAAACTTTTGGGTCACTATGTTTGCAAAAAAGGGCTCAAATTTGATTAAAAAGGTGGTTTCTAGAAAAGGGGTAAATTATTTTACTGCAAAAGGCCTTACATAGGCCTACACAAAAGGCGCGATATAAAAGAAATAATAAAATATATAGGAAGGCTTGAACTTATACCAAACCTATTCTTTTAGTTTATATTCATCAACACTTAATCCCAAACCAAAATGAATCAAATCGAACAAGTAATAATTGCACAAAAAGTCAAAAAGTAGATGTAAGGGGTTTTGCAACTGAGCTCTTCATTTGTTGACTGTCTTTCCTAAAAGAACTTTACTTACCATAATACTTTCTAAAATGAGAACTGTCAAGGCTACATTTGACATTCGGTATATTGACATGAAAGATAACAAACATCTCTTACGTAAAACAAGGGAAGTGCCAACACGTATGTGGTCTATTCCAGTGAAAGCGGGACAAAAATAATTCTCTCGCGAACTTTCTATCAAACAAAATATTTTGTCAACACTAGGGATATTCATAAAATTTTGAAGTTCAATATTAGCTGAAAGTTCTGTCATTTGAAAGAGAATCAAATTACCTAAACACTAAGGGGTCAATCATGTTTCTAGCGCATGTACTTAGCGAAATTACAGACAAAAATATGTCACCAAATTGCCCAAAATTTTGTGTGTGAAGTTGTGACAGCAGGCACATGTACAATGTACACTACTGTATGTGACCCCAGATGACCTTCTATTCTTTACTGTAAGAAATCCGTTTTGAATGGTCTTGATTTTACGCACAAATTACTTTGGCGCTTTAAAGCGCTTCGACTTGGTGGAACATAGATTGCACTATGTGGTAGTATTGTGCCAGTACCAACATAAGTCAACATCACTTAGGTTTTGGTTGTCAAAATTATTTTTTAGTTATTTTTTTCCATTGAGCCCCACAATAAAGTCATTTTTGGACCGTACATGCACATTCCACTTCCCTATAGATGGTAATAGCGCCACCATAGTGTGTGTTGTGAGCCTGCCTGTCAACACTAAGAATGTTTTGTAAAAATTTACTTTTGGAAATGCTTCTTAAATAGTGTTATTGCATCGTATTATAGCCTATATGTAACCCGATATTTAAATGTTTTCGGGCTGCATTTTCCAACCGTGTGCAAATGTTTGCAAGTATTTTGCCAAATAAAAGAGAGAAACCCGGGTTCTTGATCGAAAAAACTAAATTATTGCACGGAAAAATTGGCTCTTTTCCGATCGACAAAGCAGTATTTTCTTTTTATTGCGGAAATGATTTATTCTTGCATGTCCTTGATTTGATATCGCTTGGAAAAATAATCACAATTCCAAAACTGAACCATGTTGGAATATCTTTGTTTTTTAATAGATAGGCCTACACAATCTTATCCTGCACATTATGACACCACATTGAATCCAATGTGACCTCAAGAAGTAAAGTTACAAGCAATTGAATAGGTCCAGTTTTAAAAGTGACGAACTCGCCTATAGAAGGCGCAAAAGATTCCAATAAGCGCAACAAAGAAACAACACAGTTTCTTCAATGAAGCTTTATTTAAAAACTTTCATTTCATTTGTCAGTTCTTTTGTTTCAGCTTTCTTTTGTTCCTTTTGTTTTAAATTAAAGACACGCATAAATTAGCCATTCATCACTCTCAAACCAGATGTCTAGTTCGTGGAGTTTTGAATAGGCCAGTTTGTCACTTTTAAAACTGGACCTTCGTCTAATCAAATGCTTGTAACTTTGCTTTTTGAAGTTACATTGGATTCAATGGGGTGTCATAATAATGTGCCGAATGGTGCATGTTTTAATTTATCCACATGGTATAATTTTAAAATTAGGATTTCCTTGTAAGTGTAAGGATACTTTTTTGGCGCAGTATACATAGAACGGGATCGCTGTAGTCAGACTAATGCTCTTTGTGCGTTTACTTCTTTTCTTGCTCATTCCCGTACCCCTTTGCATACAATTAAATTGATTTGTTTTAAAATCATTGTTCTTTTCAGGTTTGCATTTGTTGTGACGTTTAATAATAATATGGCTAGCGAAGTACCTACAGGTCCTCTCAAGGTCTTCCTCTGGACGACTCCTCGCACTGTGTCCACTTCATTTCTCAAATGCATGACTTATGTGCCTGATACCGTAGCCTGGCACGAGCCATATCTACAGATCGGTAAATTCTCCTACCAAGTGGAAGATCCGATGTTTTCCGAACCTTACCGAGAATTGGCGGAAAAGCAGGGAGGCGCTTCAGAAGTAGCTAAGATTGAAAGTGGATATGACGCAAGTGACAAAGATTTTGATTGGCTGAGAGAACAATTAGAAGGTGATTTTCCTGGAAAGAAGATGGTTTTCGTGAAAGATATGGGGGCAAGTATTCTTAGAGAGTCGCGACATGATAAAATCCCGAAGGGATTCCGCCATACTTTCTTAATACGTAATCCCCATAAGATGATGCAATCTCAACTGAAAGGATTTATGAAAATGCAACAACCAGGATCATTTAAAAACCCAAACCTCACTCCGGACAAAATACGTCCCGTTCAGTATTTGAATGAATTATGGAAGTACGTGAAAGCGGAAGGTTTCGAATCCAATCCTGTAATCGTTGATATCGACGAGCTTCTGGAGAATCCCAAAGAAATGCTGGAAGCTTATTGTAAAGAAGTGGGCATTCCATTCACAGAAGATCTACTGACTTGGCCCTTGGGTGAAGATGTCATGACAAATATGTGGATGGTTCCTAAGCAGACAATACTTACCTTTCGAACGGTTGGAGCACATACGGGAACCTTCGCAAGCACTGGATTTCAAACAAAATCACCGGCTACGGTTGGCAACAGTAGCAGCCCTGAAGATGACCTTATGAAGCAGATTCCCCCAATTGTATCGCAAATATTAAAGGGGATGGCAGACAGAGAATTTCCTTTTTATGAAGAACTACATGCCGAACGACTGACTCTAAACAAATAGCCTAAACGATACGATTCGACACTGTTTGAGGTTTACTAAGAACTCCTGTCGCGTAGTTGGGATTTTTGTTAGGGTTGGTGGGTTGGGAGGTCAACATGATAAATGTTGAATGTGGCTCAACAAAACAGACAAGCAAAACAAATGCCACACATATTCAATAATATAGCGTGATTATTTAAAAACTAGATCTCCTTAGTAAAGACACCAAAGTCACAAAAAACAGCTGTACAACTACATGGTTGGTGTGGCCCGGCGGCTAGAACCCCACATACTGAATTTGAAGTTAGTATTGGCATGGGATGTGGTGGGCAGGGCCGGATTTACCTTTTCAGGGTCATGGGTCAGGCCAAAATTTGGAAACTCCAAGCTCACCTTGAGCTGATGTTGAAGCCCTTAGGGTGAGATGTGACACGCGCTGCTTGAGCCTTTCGGTGTGGGTCCAGGGACCCGCACCCGGCCCGGATCTCTGTCCCGTACTTTGTTTAGCCGCGGGTACTCATGCTTTTCAAATTCGCGAAATACCGTAAAACCTCGTCTACAAGCATATAGTGTTTTTTATGAAAGCTAAATTAATATGATACATGCGTAAATATGCCAATACAATAGATTGGTCTTACAATAATACTTGTTTGTATATGTTTGGATCTGTAATATTTATTTGCTCAAATTCCTAAATGGCGCCTGGATTAATATAGCTTTCATCAGCACTCTATATGCTTGTAAACGAGGTTTTACGGTATGTGTTGATTTCTGCTGCAGAAGCGCGATGCGCGAAACACACACAAAAAGGGAATTTTTCCAAACAATGATTCATCATCATCATCATCAGTCGGCTGCGGAGCAGGCGACTACAAGCTTTCTCCAACTGTTGCGATCTTGGGCAAGCGAAACAATTTTGTTTGGCTGCAGCATCCCTTCAGTATCTCCCAGGAGGCGCTGTGCATACTCTAAGTACAGTGTCCGCGGCCGTCCCGGTTTCCTCTTCCCATGTGGTGGAATATAAAGGGCATATTCATTCACAGGCTCATCATCTTCAAGACGCATTATATGGCCGAGAAATTTGAGTTGATGAATCTTGACTCTGGCAATCAGTGGAGTGGTTATTCTCCTAATATTGCTCGAAATTCTTATTTTGGGACTCAAAAGTACACAAACGTTATTACTCAATTTTGGGACATGTCGTACACGTTTCTGTCCAAAAAGGCCATCTTTCAAATATTGTTCGCATTTTAATCAAAAATTGGGATTTGTTGAAGGGCAAAAATTTTGCGAAGTCACTAAAAAGGGGTGTTTTTATTCTGAAAAGTTCACGAAATGAGATGCCACTTTGGTGATTTTAAAATCTGCCGATGAGCATGAGGACCCGCGGATACGTGAAGTGAAGAGACACGGTGCCCCCTTAAAGTCCCCTGGTGGAGGTATTAACATAAGTTGAGATGCCAAAATGGTCCCAAAATTTGACCCACACTGGAATCGGAAGTTACAATGAATTAATACAACTTATTTTTAGCAAGTATGTTTTGTTATGAAACCAATCATTTCAATATTAATAATGAAAAAGAGAATATCTTACTTTTGTGAGGTCCTTGGCCCGGGACTATCTAGCCTAATGGTAAATCCGGCCTTGGATTGCGGGGGAGAAAACGATTAAAGGATTTCATATAATCAAACTCTGCTATATATATAAACTAGCTCTTCCTCTTAAAAATAAATCAAAAAACGCGATGCCCCATGAAATAAATTTTGCATTTTGTACAAATTAAAACATGTCACCCTTAGTAATGTTGACTTTGTATCCGAATGTTGCTTTTAGCTTAGTCAATGTTTAATCATATAATAATTATAAACAATTAAATTATTGCGACTTTTTACACTTGTATAATGACGTATATATACATTATACGATAGGAATATGTGTGAACATTCCGAGCTGTGATAAAGTAACATTGCCTAATAATTTGTTGTACCTTGTCTATTTTTGATAAACGAGTGTAAATAGAAATTGTATAAAGTTGAATCTTGTCAACCAGAAAAAACTCACTTTGGTTTAATAAATGGAATCACCGACGCTGCAGCCAAAATCTTTGGCCTTCAGGTTGGTGGAAGATCTAGGGTCATGCGTGGTCAATCGATGAGGAAGTTGCTTGATGACCCGATCCCAACCATCAACCAAGTGACAGATTCACTCTAACGCCCCTGCTCCTGTTCAGAGACGGTTGTTCGACTCGTACCCACACTGCTTTTTTGACCCCCGTTTAAACCAAACGGGGTTCACGATCCAAGATGACAACGTCATCAATGTCAAATCTGTGACAGCTGTCCTCAAAATGTTTGTTCAAGAGAATTTACCGCGATCACGGAATCACAACACACTTTAAGCCAATAAATACCCCGCGGCATTCGCTAGTGTACCCAAAGGACAAGCAGTCCAAGGGCCGCATTAGTGATGCAGTTTACGGTGTCATGTGCCGAGTGTCAAGAACTTAACTTTGGAGAAACTGACCAACCCCTGCAGAGTCCCAACATAGACGCGCCAGTTCAAGTGGCAACGATTCGGCGGTCTACACAAATCTTGAGGGCATAATGTTAAAAAAAATCTGAAAACTTGATACCCTTCCGAGACATGATGCAGTCATGTCTACAGTAGAATTCACCACGACCTTTGCAGGACGTAAACCCCATTAAAAGCTATTAAACCAAGATAACACTCATTGAAAACAGCTCAACTGATTAAATCAGATCTTCTCTGGTTAAATCCACACCGTACATGTTTCTGTTTTACCTGTGCGGTATGGCAATGAGCTGGTATTATAGTTTCAGTTGGGTGAACGATTATAAAGCGAACGCAAGATAACAATACTGTGTGGGCCTTTGTTCACGAAATGAGACAATAGTCTGCTTATTGTTAACCAGCATTCTTGAAAATGAGAAACATAAGCTAACATAATGGTTGTTGACTTAACACGGTTTGGAAATAATTTCTTCATATTTTGGTGTTATCTGTCGTTTACATATCCTTCCTAAAACACAAAAGTGCGAATATTTCCAAACACCTAAATAAGCTAAAAATTTAGGACATGTTACAAAACTATATTTTCTAGAATTTCAGAGAATACTTTAAATATTGGCCGGTTATTTTTCACACAGCGACGTTAACTAGGCAATATCCTATACTTCTAACATACACTATTTGTAGGGGTCACGCGTCAATGGTGAGAGCACTGTGTATTGTGTATATGAAAACGGACAGTAACTGCAGTATGATTAACTTGTTTCATCGTTAGTGATGCTGATTTTGCGTCCGAATTTCGCTTTTATGTTATAGTTTTTATTTGCTACCTGGGGTATAGAAAATAAATAAATAGATATCAAAGACACACCCTGGGCCATTGAAACAATATAAACGTACGATGTTAAACAGTCGCTATAAACGTAAGAAAAGTGTCTAGGAATTAAACATTTTTAAACACCTAAACAAACGTGTAAACGTCGCATGTTTATTTGCTAAACACTATAGTTATAGACTGAGGTCACTTGCAATTCAAATGCACTCCACACACCCAAACAGAACAAAAACTAACAAAAAAAAAAAACCCGGTTAGCATCGCCTGAAGTCGTTTTTACATTCCACGTATTGCAAGTATTTTGTCAAAGTAGACTGGTTCTATTTTGGAAATATGTGCTTATTTAAACATCAAGCGGCAAGTTCGCGTCAAAGCTGGCAGCCAAATCAATTTGGTTAATTCGGGTATGCCGAATTCAAATATTTTGTCTGCCAAGCTATATTGGAACCCCGTGACCCTTAAAAAAGACCCCAAACCCCCCTACATGTTCATACAGGGGGCAGAAATTAAACATAATCCAAATTCAATAAAAAAAGATGTCAAATTATTCGTCTGGGTCTAAGGATCACTCAATGTAACATAATTGCGCGTAGGACATAATAGTTACCAAGTTACGAGGCCCAACCGATCCAAGGTCAATTTGCATGTTATACACGGGTGAAAAATTAAAATAATTGTCGTAAAAATGGATGCAAACTGTTCCTCAAGTTCAAAGGAATAGTTTTTACTATCGATGATGTCAAGTTCAGAAGATGTTCTTTGCTGTGTAACATGCTAACTAGACATCGCAGATAGTGCCAACTATTCTTTTTCTGAAACCTCTAAGCTTGGCGAACATACACAACAAGCAAAACTTTTGTGCCCCATAACTTCTCAACGATAGGTCGTATCCCAAACATTACATTTCTGGGATCCGCGGGGCCAGACGCACAATTTGACATGTTTGAAGGTTTTATTGGAATGAAATTAAATTTTGCCACCTATACGATCCTATGGGGTCATTTGGGCGTCTTTTTGAGGGTCAAGGTTTCAAAATATTGCTTGACAGACAGCAGATTCGAGTTCAGCATACCCAAATTAACACAAATAAACTGGTTGCCATCTTTGTTGCAAACTTGCTGCAAGGAACACGATTTTTCCAAAATAGAACCAGTCGAAAGGTTCCTCAATTGAAAGGCTCAATTTGGCGATCGATAAAGCAGCATTGTTTTCTCAAAGTTATTTTATCATGGACAAACGCAACTTGTTTCTGTGTGCACGTATACAAAGAATGGGGTCCCGCTATAGCCAGTTTCTACATTCACTGATCAGACTGTTTCACCCACTGCTGTGCGAAGCTCAGCATTTTCTACACGTTATCTGATAAATTTGGTAATTTCGAAATTGCCTGGCTACTGCTTTGGTATTCTTTGTTTCTTACGCATCTGTTCAGGCCAGTAGTATGTCTGTATGTCCTTTAATGGGGGTGGGGGTGGGGAGGGGGGTGGGGGTGGTGGGGGTTGGGGGGATAGGCCATTCTCAAAAGACATACTACTGGCTTGTACAGGTGCGCGGCAAACAAAGAACTTAAACTCAGTCAGTCATGATGTCTCGAAACTACACGCTTACTTCGTCGTAGCAGGTCGCATATGATCATTTAGATAGGGAGGCTGGGTTGCGGGCTGGGTTGGCTATTCAGCCCCCTTGTTGGACACCATTCTTCATCATCATTTCCATAGGAAGTTCACATCTTCTAGAATTGTAGCTAGTTCTTGTTTTGTACCGAGATAAAATTGGTCCAAAATCCGACGTGTTTTCTTCAACATGGGACCAGCGTATTTTCTGGTAGGGTTTAGTGGTTTGCCTGAACATATTTCGGTTATCCTGGACGGCGGTAAAGATGCTTGAATGTAAAATGAAAGAAAGAAATGTCAAGTACAGTATTAAAGGTTCGATCTTCAGTTAAAATCGAGCAATAGTATTTTTTGTACTAAATTGAGAATTATGTCATTCTTGAAAACATTGACTTGACCTAAATCAAACGTCATTTTAATTGCAGAAGGTTGTCGGTGACGAATAATACATACATGTACTGTGCATGTACATTATAGTTATATTGTCGGTAACATGTCGGTCTTTTTTACATTGGACCATTTTGGAGCACCGGATTTGTGTCAACGTGATATTTTTTTTCTAACCTTACTCTTAAAGGCCCAAATTGGAAAGCCGCAATTCCCATGGAAAGATCAAACAGCAGGCCAGACCATGGCCAGACGGTAACATGAGTAGGTTTATTTCACCTTGAAGGCATGGATAGTCTTGCAAATATTTGCTAACTTTCCCCTGTGCCACCCAAAGTGCCATGAATGAGTAGGACTACAATTGGTATTTACTGGTCAGTTTATACTCCCATATTATGTTATTTGTTTCTAGCTGTGGCTTTGCGACAATCGTACCCTTTAATGTCCTTCAATGTATTAAGGACTCAGAAGAAACAAAGGTCACCTGACTAGCCCATAAGGCACAGGATGTCCTTGAATGTTTGGTATCGTATTTTACCATCATGACTAGGAGGGTTCTTACCTAATTCTAAAAATGCATAAACTTTTGGAAGAATTTCTGGACACATGTAATGCCAGTCTTCCAGACGTAGAAACATTAGTTGATCACGTGGGAACACATTCAACCAATCACGTACATAGACAGAATATAAGCCGATGTTCAGTCGCTGAAGAAATAAGATCAAAACGTGTTTCAGTGTTACTATAATTATAATGTAATAAAATTCCTACAATATTTTCTCATTAAATTTTCCAACTAAATCTCATCTTACTTTATATGGTCCATTCCCACATAGCCAACATTATTATATGACTGTATAAAATATGCCTAAAAGGGTTGCAGTCGTCTTACCAAGGGGTGGGGGTAGGTAAAGAGGTTTGTTCCATCTACTAATTTCCCAGTGTGTAGATCACTCAAATAAACGCTCAAATGATTCGAATCTATAGTATACAAACCATCAGTGAGCTCATTTTAGCGAAAAAGTTTTGACCTATCATCGTACCCTGGGTTAGGGTCCTGCACGTGGATCCTGGGGCTAGGGTTGGTGATCAAACTTCGACTGTAGGGTATTGGGCTACTGACGGTCTTAAAAAACCCATTCTAAGTGATAATGACTTATTTAGCTACACATCCGTAAAAATGTATTACCCCTTTTAGACTTGCCAAAAATTGCTCCCATTTCCGGCCTGCCAAAAAAAAATCTTGACCCTTCAATGTGTACCAAAAATTGCTTGTCCCAACCCTTTTGACCCAGACCTACCATGAATGGCTTGAGCTCCCTTTCGGCTTACCAAAAATTTTACCATCTCACAGGGCTAACAATTCATAATTATTGCACGTTAGTAAATTGAGTGGTATGTACCAGGGCCGTGATACACTTATTAGAGAGATTGCGATGTTCCAAACGCAGCACGTGGAACGTACGTTTTCACGTACGTTTTTACGTACGTTAATACGGTGTTAAATATTGCTAGTCTCGGTTCCAAACTGGATTGTGCTCATTCGTCACGAAGGAGAACAAGTCAGCTGGAATGAAGACTATAACATTTGATCTAATCTAATCTAGGTCGATAGAGGGCATAGTGATTGAAAAAATAACAGTTAGCTGAGTCTCTGCCTAATTCAAACAGGCCGCTTTTGATTTTGACTAAAATTTTGACCTACAGGCTGATAAAACTTAATTGTTTTTTTGTGCTCCCCAAATATTTTAGTTGCCCCAAAACATATATTTTGGTAGATTAAAGATCACTACATCCATACATCATGACTTTACTTACAAAATGAGACTTCTGAAAATTGGGCGCGTTGCATGGACTTAGACATGAGGTAAAATCAGCATATTTCAACGTAGCATCGGCGTTTTATTCTACGTTGGAATCCAAAATGGGAAATCGCAATGTCATTTTTTGTACGCAAAGTATCACACACATTTCAATGGGCAATCTCTGCGTATGAATATTGCGTTTAAATTTAGTCCATTGATGTATCTTTATTATACTGATTTGTTACAAACAAAAAGGATCACAATAATAATTAGACTTTCCTTCGTATGTTCATTATCTTTGACTGTTTTTAACATATTGTGAAATGGACAAACTTTGTGCATTTTCAACGATGTATCTATCCGGGAGCTAAATACGTGACCTCGCTTCGATACAGGAGAGTGGTTTTGAATAGATCAACGTCCGTCCGATGTCTACGTTTGGAAATCGCAATGTCTCTATTAAATCTATGTAGTGGAGTCACTTCCCTGTAGTGAATCACTTCACGTCAGTTTGATTGACACATCGGCAGTTTGATTAACAGTCGCTTGGCATTTTGAGTACACATACTCGTAGTAACGTTTAACCTACAATTTACGTACGTTTGCACGACACAATTCTGCGTACTGCTTTAATAGCCAAACAGACTTATCCCGTATTTGATTGACTGTTGGTGGGCAATTCAGTGTCAAACTTCTTCAAGATGGTGGACGCTGAGTGCCACTTGGACCCTTTGCGGCAAAAAAAAAATGTGACTAACTTCATTTGCGCAAACGAGATGCTTATCTATAATAGTAGATTACTCCAAAATCCTTGTGTGTACTTACTACTAGCTGCCGTTTTCCGTTGATTTCCTCTTGATTATAAGCACACGCTCGATGTGACGCAATTTGAAGACAAGCGTTAAACCAATCGATTGTCCCAATAACATCATTATGAAAAGTCTCTGCCGTCTTCGACTTACTTCCAAAGAATATATAGTCAGAATATAGCCTGCATGAAATAAAATATTGTGTAAATACACTCTTAACGATCTACTCATTTTTTATAGAAACTTGTCAAATTATTCCCAATTCTCTTTGGCCATGTAGAATAAAACTAGGTCGCGAAAATATAACATTAGGGCTTGGTCTTAAAAAAACGTGAAAGGTATGTATGTTTGCACCCCTCATTCAATTAATACTGGAACTTAATTTTTGCAACTATTGCTACGTTGCGTCTGGAACCATCAGACGTCATCAGGCAACTGACCCGCTGGGCTAGTCTATCGGGACGATACCTAGCCGTCTATCGCGTGATCAGCCCAACGGGTCAGTTGCCTGATGAGTCTGGTGGTTCCAAACGCAACATAGCAATAGTTGCAAAAATAAGTTCCAGTATTAGATTTACTACAGTAGTTTTCCAGATTTTTCCCAAAATGGCACGACTCTATCCCATGACCCGCTCCATCTCGCTAAGTTATTGAGACACTGAAGTTGTAAGTAAAGTGATTTTCCAAACTAATCATCCGAACAACTTCAAATTTGGCCAGATTGTGTACCTTGGTGAAACTTTTAATTTTCACGCAAAAAAGTCTGTTTAAAAATGCACGGTTGCCATGGCAGCGGTGGCCATATTAAATTTTGAGGTAAGTTTGTTCAATTCTGTTTTGCCTATTTGTTTGTGATAATCATGTCTAGGAAACGCATAGAGCGGATTTTTAAAATAAAACTTTCGGTTTTAGCGTTAACAAAAAGTGCGCAAATGCATCGTTATCCACGACACTGAAATAAAGAAACCCTCACACCAATTTTGGAAAATGTTACGCCCGCTCTGAATGTTTGACCGACAAAGAATGAATCCAAATAGCGACAACCCGTGCTGAAGTCCTGCCCGCGAAACTATCACGTGACTTCACTACGGAAGGCGATTCCAGCCACCGGGAAAATAGTGAAACTATCACGACTTCACTACGGAAGGCGATTTCAGCCGCATGGATAACTGTGTTTTCATTCGACAAGCGAATTAAACTGCATTATCCACGACACTGAAATAAAGAAACCCTCACACCAATTTTGGACCTCTTGTCAGTCATTCAGAAAGAACGCATAATTTATCCGTGCAATGCTTTGAGAAAATTCATTGGAATCAGCCAGCTAATATTTATTGATTTATTGGTCAACTTTTTCGCTCGCGGTAATTACCCGACCGAGCCTCCCAAACAATTACTTCGAAAGCCAGTTGCGCCTATAAACCAAAAGTTCCCTTAACCGGGAATGCACTATCTAACGATAGAGAAAATATAAAGACTCCATCTAACAATGGATAGAATATAAAGACTGCATCTAACGATGACAATATAAAAAGCCGCGGACTTACATATATCAAAAGAAATTAAATGGCTGACCCCTTTCTCATTTTCATATTATATTCATATTTAGATTACATGGTGGGCATCAGTAGAAACCAACGCCAAATCTTCTAGTAGGCAAATACACACGAAGATTGGAAAGACTAAATAGAATTTATTAATGTAATATATGTATAATTATGTACATTAAATTGATCATTTTAGAAAAATGATCCAAAAAACTGCCAACCAAGTTCCTGGACAAGTCAAGGAACTTGCCAGACTCCCCCCCCCCCCGCCCCCTCTGTTTGCAGTTTATGCTTTTCATGCCATCTACTCCTCCGCCGTGCTTTGCGGTGAAGAAAATGATTGACGGTTCATTCAACCAATGCATTAGCCATGTTATATTTGGAATACCCAAAAGTCTGACAGGTAAGTGCAATAAATACTACTAGGTGATAAAAGGTTTAGGCTTTAACTAGGTTGACGACATGACACTGGATCAACCGACATGAGCATTCGTACTGTTGGAAATGAATACCTGAATAATTTGTTTATTGGCTAATTCTTCCTATCTTTTGGGTAGATTTACGTATGCGAAAACCCAATGCCAAACAAAGCAAACAAACCCCATGATAATTACTTCATTATTGGAATTATTGGAATTTTCATCCCTCAGAGCCTACATGTGATGTTCACATGTAGGCTTTTCATATGTCACTGTCGACTTCTCATAGCCATTGTTATATTTGCCTAGATTGGAATAACCCAACAAAAGAATATCTGAATAATTCGTTATTGGCTAATTCTTCTTATCTTTTGGGTAGATTTGCGTATGAGAAAACCCAATGCCAAACAAAGAAAAAATGCCCCATGATTATTAGCCTAGTTCATTATTGGAATTATTTGATTTTTCATCCCTCAAGGCCTACATGTGATGTTCAAATGTAGGCCCTATATGCCACTGTCGACTTCACATCTTTTGACAAATGCCCATACATGTTTCCTGCCCACTAAGGTGAATTTCCTTTTGTCTCTGGGGTCAACTAGGTGACCCTATTTAACATTCTGACGTAAATACACCGTAGAAGATCATACCGTAATTTGATTAATAAATAATATTTATTTCTTATATAGCGCAAACATCAAAAGAACTCAAGGCGCTTTACAAAACATGGTATTAAATCCACATACATTTGTAAAAAATGAGAAGAATATTTGAGTTTACAATATTTAGAACATACAAAGAGTTCGAGCAAATATATTAAAGCCAGTTTAAAAAGACAATCAAAATATTGCACAGCGTAAGCCTAAATGGACATGATTAATCAAGATGCAATTATCTGTGAAATATACATTATAAACCACGCAAAATAGCAAACAATGCACATAGTACATATTGCACAACATAAATGCAACAGTAATTTCGAGATCAAAAAAGCAAGAAGCCATGCAATATGCATTATGCAAAAAATTTAATTTGTCTTCATTTAATAGACACAATTTAAAACCACAACTCTGTCTTACCAACTTGCGTTGAAGATTTCTGTTCTTTGTTTGATAGGTAAAATAAGAGCATAAAATACCATAACTTGATAATAAGGATGAATTCTGGACTTAATTTGATAGATCCAACTAAGCAAACTATTTACCTTCCATTTGTTGTGTAAAATCGCTCTACTACATTAACTATATATATGTAATATGTTACTATGACTTTTATGCTGCCTCTAAGTGAATACCTAAGTCTATATATAATAGCCCTTTTGATAGATACCATTAAGAAAGACCTGTAATACTATAAAATTGTTTAACTTAATGACCATGAAGAGATCTGGTCTTCGTTTGGTAGATACAGGTAAGAAAATATTTGCCTCAAATTTGTTAAATTTCCCAAAAGGTAAACATAATTCATCTTTTTTGTTTTATTCATCTGAACCCCGTCAATAATATATAGTAATAATAAAGAAACATTTATGAAGCGCTAAAACAGAAGTCGCTACGCGCTTGCAAGGCATGCCCTAAATACCAAATTATACAACAAATTATAAGTACATCAAACATGATAATTCAAATTCAAATTTACATATCAAAATAACATCAAACTACAGAAAGCATGATAAGCACACCAAAACTATATAAAGCAGGTAATATTGAAACAAAATTATAGCAATATCAACATAAAATCAATGTACATGAACATATGCCATAGAGTTAAAAAGAAAACCACCGGGTTTTTCGATAAAAGCAGAAGAAACATCCGTGGGCCCGTCACCAAGAAGCCACTTGCACGCTATTATTAAAAATGACGATGCGATAAAGAAGTAAGGGGAGAGGTTACTAGTACTTCACCCTTTATGGATACACAGATCCAAAATACACAAATGGCAAGGCATCAATATTTGCGCATAACGTCTGATTTGATGAGTAATATTCCAATCCCATTGTTTTCTGCCATAACGCTTGTCGCTATTTGTCCAACTCGCCAAAGTCAAGTTGTTCGATGTGGAATGACCCTTGTTTGTACCAATATATCAAAGATAATTCATGCAATAACATGTTTGGTTAGTCGAGGGCTTAATGTATGGAATTTTATTAATTGAATGATCCATTGATGGCACCAAAATTATTCTTCCATTCCCTCCAACTGTATCCTTACTATGCTTCCTGAATTGTTTAACCTGGATAGATTGCCAAAGAATTGTATAAGCTCCTTCCACTGATACCAACTTGATATTAAAGTGTTGACCTTTCCATCAAGCTATGAGCTGATCTTCGTCTATTGCTCACTGCCAATACCCATCCATAGCCATGTTAGAATTCAGTTCCATAATTGCTGATGCTATTTTTACTAGCCCGAAGCACTGTCTAATATGTTAATATTCGAGATGCAATAATACTCAATTTGAGGAAAACACTGTATTTTAATGAAGATGTAGTAGATCCTTTGTTATCTTTGCCTGTACTAAATATAGTTAGCTTGTTGTAGGCCTACATACTATAATTCTCCCCATATAGAAGTTCCTGTTCTTTCTTCTATCGTCCTTCCTTCTATCCCCCGTCTCGTAGAATCCATACGACCTGCAATTAAAAGACAGAAGAAAAGGGAAGCAAATCCTGTCTGCAACTTTATAGCCTACACTGAATACTGTATGTCATATAC
The DNA here is from genome assembly GCF_039555335.1 of Amphiura filiformis. NCBI lineage: Eukaryota > Metazoa > Echinodermata > Ophiuroidea > Amphilepidida > Amphiuridae > Amphiura > Amphiura filiformis. The sequence goes on along the minus strand of NC_092634.1, from coordinate 69,436,368 downwards.
ATGTATGTATATTATGAACCTCATATATATTCTACACTCCAACTCCTTTATTAATTTATACCACTTTCACTTTCAGACAACCTTTAACCTGCCAAATCTGTGATGAAAACAAATTCTAGTTGATGCCGAAGAATATCAAATTACATTTTCATTTAGTTTTGTTATTCGCCAAGACGGAAACACGCATGGCTTCCACAATAAAAATTTTTGCGCTAAACTGTTTGAAATTGATAATAAAATTCGCTAAATAACATAGCCCTTAGGCCTATATCCTCAGAGAAATTTTTCAATTCCGAACAGAAATTTTGACATGATTTTTTAACCTCACCAGTATGGGATTCATAAACATCCATACGTATGACAACCCATCATGATATGTTATAGAAAAGGCCACCCGCATGATTCATCAATCTTTAGTATTCATGAGTACCAATAATTGTGATAACACTTTATAAGAGTGATCACTGTTCATGCTCCATCGGCTACGAGTTTATTACGTAGCGTGTAAAGATTGGTTACGCATTCATGAGGTTCTAATTTCTATTGTATTACTTTCTGATGTGACATACACGCATCTATTCAATTCTATGTCACTTCAATCATGCTTCAATGAACATGGTGCATAACATGATGACCATAGAGGTCGCGTCCCTGAAATCATGATTAGATTACGTAGGCCTATTTGTATTGTTATAAGAAAATTAACCCAGGTTTTCTACCCATGGCCTCCGAGCTGAAATACAGCAAGATTATAACGTTAGATTGAAATGCAACCTGTATTTTAGAATACTAAAGTAGTTATCTGGATCTATTCTCCATGGCTAATTTCTAAAGGTGGGCTAGAACCCAATTATTCACTGCTAATAAAACTGATTAACGGCAAAGTTTAACAAATTTATTGATGAAAGCAAATATCTCACCGATTTATCACCTGTTGTTAGTCATCGGTCGTTGCCATTATGTTCCAGCATAAAAAGGTCTCGTAACGCCTGGCCTCCTCAATATAGGCCTACTTGAATCGAGTAATTTACACAAATTTATGCAGACAGCATCTTGATTATCTTTCGCCGTCACAGTTTATTCCATGTGAAGAAAGCTGTATTGTATAAGCTTGCTGATTTAATACGGCCTCTTCGTTGTCCAATAAACATGATAAATAGAGAGAGAAAAAATGTTACGCCCGCTCTGAATGTTTGACCGACAAAGAATGAATCCAAATAGCGACAACCCGTGCTGAAGTCCTGCCCGCGAAACTATCACGTGACTTCACTACGGAAGGCGATTCCAGCCACCGGGAAAATAGTGAAACTATCACGACTTCACTACGGAAGGCGATTTCAGCCGCATGGATAACTGTGTTTTCATTCGACAAGCGAATTAAACTGCATTTTGGCGCTTATTTTATATACGTGTCTATAGACATATAAATTATGTGCCAAATTTGAACGGAATAGGTTTAAAATGATGCGAAACGACATTTTGCTAAAATTGACGTTTTAAGTTTAGAAACACTGAATATGCAAATTAATAATAAGAATTGCAAATTAAATCGTAAAAAAGATATATTTCTTTTTAAATAGGTTTAATAATCAGTTTAACTACAAGATTGTCAAAATTGCCTATTGGAAATGTGTGTATAGGAAAGTGGTTTAAATTTTGCGTTATCTTGTTGACGTCGACGTCTATGAACCATAAAATGAGAACCGAATGTTCAATTTCTTTCAAATAAAAAAACAAATATTTAAAGAGCCAAAATAAATGTGAGAAAACCCTAAAATGACTTATACTGGGTGTCCCAGAAAAAATACCGAGTGAATAAAATTGAACATAAGTAGGGAAATAGACATCAGAATCAAAAAAAGAAATTAACGATTACATAATGCGCACATCAATGCAGTTCATTCCAAGTTTGATCATCAGGCGCTTTTTACATACTCGCTCACCGTTTCCTAAAGTGTGTGTATCTCATTAAATTTAGTTTACATTATCTTTTTTATTATCCGACTGTGTTATGTTATTCATGCTTTCACTGACGAAAACTATTTGTCCGAGAAAACTATGATTTCTGCTATTGGAAGCTTTTTAACTTTAGTTATTTAGGTTGTGCAAATATGTTATATTTTAACATTCCAAAGAACATTTGAGCCAAGAATGACAATAATCAAGTGCTTACTGCTTTTAAAAAGATTTAAACTTTGTATTACAATTTCTTGGAAATATTCCAAAAACATTAATGTGTGTGAGAAATTTTTTAAGCCAGCGTGAATTCTTTATGCAATAATTCTTTATGCAATATTTACATCAACATTAACGAAAAAAGATATTTACAAGTACCGAGCTCCATCTTACATGCAAGCTTTCATTTTCAATATCGTGTATGTTTTCAAATTTGAACAAAACCTAATTAAGTGTTTTGAAAGAAACAGATTGTTTAAGGGGGTACTACACCCATTGGATTTTTTTGCGGGTTTTTTGCATTTTGTGAAGAAATCAGAAAAAAAAATTGGTCAAAGTGGTATGCAAAATGAAGGGGCAAATCTTCTCGTTCTATTGGTGACATCGGTATCAATGTAGCTTACATGCTTTTAAAGGTAGAAGCCCGGAAGAGGTACATAGGCATGCATTCATGAAATCGAGTTTCTTGAGAATTTCAGAATTGCTATCGTAAATCCAATTACACACACATTTTAAGCATTTATGACAGACGCTAAAACTATAAAATTTATTTTTTGGGGGAAATTAATTAATTATGCACAGCTTTGAAAACATTAATATGCATCAATTTCATGTTATCAATGAAATTAAACTTATTTTCCCCTTCCAGTTGACAATGATATGCAAAATTTGTGTTCGCAAGGCAGCATATTTGTTTCAGGGTTGATAAGGTTGAAATTAAAGAACAGTCAATGTCTTGGTTTTAAGTATTAAATGATTTTTATGGCCGTCAGACTAAGTAAAACACGAACATTGAATATAACGTGAAACGATGTACGGCAAGTATGTGTTTGGGACAATTAGTTAATTTCTCGCAACTTATTGCACAAAATCAACTAAAATGGGAACATAACCAGTGTATGTTGGAGTATAATTAATATGCCACCATTTGTACTTACATCGGACACCTCAATCCACTCCATTTTCACTTGAAACAACCGCTGCCAGTGTATGATATTTCCATAAATAAGCGTCGCCATTTTAACTGAATTTTGCATTTCGGTGTTGGGCCGTACTTGCTACAATTACGATACCAGTGGTATCGTAATTGGTATCGGCTACTTTTGACAGATAGCAAAAATAAAATGTACTATTATGAAACGTATTGAAAACTAAAATATTTGAAAATTGAAAACAAATATAAGCAAATATTCTAATCTGTCATTCTCTATTAGCAACTTCAGGTAGCGAATAAATTGTTTGTGGTATAGTGATTTAATTCCAATGGATTGTCCCCCCATTTGCAACTAGACTTTATGGGTTATCCTAGCATTTCGGCTTTTTGGTGTCTTTGCTTGTATCCATGTATTTCATATATGCTAAATTTGTGATAATTTGTGATTGATTATATTTATTGCTCTTGTCGATTTTGCCGAATAAATATGAATGAATGAATGAATGAATGAATGAATGGGATTGTGTATGGGATATACACTCATCGGCATACCATGCCTGATGGCGTGATATTTCGAGTGATAGAGGTGAAGTTTATGATGCTGGTATTTTTGTGCAAATTTCCAATGTTTTTCGCTTCCAAATGTATTGGGAACTTTCATAATGATTGCATATTAAAGACCCATTCAGTGATCCCAGCGCAAGTGTAAAAAAATTAAAATTGTTTGTAGGATCACAGGGGTTGATGTACATAGACCGCGATCACTTGTTCAAAAAAGTTCAAAAAAAGATAACTAAGTCGAAGCCAACCAATTTGCATGTACTAGGCCTATATGGACGATAATTGTACAAGGATTACTTGGCGACTGCCAAATTTGAAGAAAAAAATCGCCTTCGGCTTAAAAATCCGGTAAAACTTGAAAATTTATGAAAATTCAGCTCAAAATCCAAGATGGTGGCCGTAAAGTTAAAATTGTCAGAAGAAGAAAACTAAATCGAAGCCAAGCCATAAGATGTCTGACATGATAGGTAATTGCATAGAGATTAATTGGGGACTTTAAAAAATGAAGAAAAAATTGGTCTTTGGTTTCAAAATGCAAAAAAATTGCAAAAATCCAAAATGGCGGATATACGAAGGCATTCAAATTGTCTTTTGGTATTTTTGAAATGACAAATTTGGCAAAAAACGAAAAAACCCCAGCAGTACTGACGAAGTTGAAGCCACATTCAAATACACGATACTGTCAGTATCTAAATTACAGATTCGTAACGTAAAATGTCTTTCGGCTGAACCACTCGCAGGCTATGTTTAGCACATCTATGACAATGACAAAGGTACAAAAATCTGAACTTTGATGATTTTTACTATCGTCCGGATGAGAAAATCACTGAATGGGCCTTTAACTAGGCCTATTTTATCATTTTAGAAGAAAAAAAGAAAAATCTAAAAATTTGAAACGATCGTATAGGCCTACAAGGCTTTAAAAAGAAAGTTGTAAGCTTGTTGCATCTATAGTTGATTAAAGTGATGTTTGCTACTGGTTTTATTATCACCTGTGTTGTTTGTGTTTACGATTCGTAATCCCACAAAGAGTAAGTTTAGTTCATTAATGTGGTAGGCCTACAGCCACACGTGCCCCGCATCCCCTGAACAAACACATCCTACTCATTTCAGGCGCAGATTTTAGGGGGGAACGCCGACTGACCCGCTACCCCCCCAAAAAAAAAGAGAAAGGCGAGAAGAGAAGAGAAGAGAAAGGGGAGGTGAAGAGAAAAGGGAGAAAAGGAGAAGAGAAAAGGAAGGTTAAATTTCACGTAATTGAGTAGGCCCATGCTTAATAAAAACCCGCACAGTCGGGTCGATTTGAAGTAGGTCCTATAATAATGGCCTGCGATTATTTTAGGCATTGGGCTTGAAGGCGGGTCCGCATCCTAAAGCATGTGAAAATTACTGCGGCCCCGCCGATATGCAGGGTCCGTCACATTTTGCCACCAAAGTCATTATTCCTGCCGACTTCATCGATTTATGCACGGCTTTTACCATGTCTACGAATCTCGAATTTTGCAAATTGAGTTCGGGCCCTTTTTTTTTTAAAGCAATTGATTTGAATAGTGTAAAAATGATGCACCAAATGGCTTGAATTGGACCAGGGGTGCAAATTGTGATTTCTTCCTCAGGAGCAAGGTTTTTAGACTCAAAATATCCTCAATCATACCATGCATAAATAGCTTTATTCTATATTTCAAAAGATGGGAATGTTATACATATTGTGTATTTTTAGAACGACTCAATGTTAAAGTCTTCAAGTTTCCAAAAAAGACTTTATATGAGAAAAATGTGCGCGCGTAGCGAACAAAAAAATGCTATGTTACACTAGTTTTAGGCTCCTTTCCCCTTTTATTTTCCTTTACCCCCCCCCCCTTTCTTCTTTCATTTTTTGTCAGAGGGAGTACAACTTGTTCAGTGCTTCATGGTTCTTCTTTTTAAATTCTGTCAATATTAGTATTGATACACTGAATTCCTTCATAACTTTTGTTCCCATAAAATCCTCATTGCTGCCTCTCTATAAATTTCCTCAGATATGATTGCCGCCTCTGTAAATTTCCTAAGCTATGTGCCCTGTTTCCACCTGTCTTCATCCAACTTCTTTTTTTCCTGTTAAATTATATTGAATACCTCCTATAGGCCTATGGTGATGATTATTGTAAATTTCCTCATATCCCATTTCCATATTCTAACACCAACACCTTCCTCTTTTTTGCTCTTATGTCTTGAACAATATTATGAATTCCTCCAAATTGGCACAACCAGTGTCTTTAAAAATTTCCTCTTTTCCATTCAGTAGCTTCACTGCCTCACAGCCCTCCCCTAAGTTGTACCTCACTCCTCGTCTTTTTCTTTCCTCTTTCCCCCTTCCTCTACTCTTTTCTTTTCTTCCTCCTTTTTCCTCTCTTTCTTTTTTCTTCCCATGGCATTATTTCCTTAATTTTAACTCTCATTTCCTAGGAGCAGTGCTCCCCGCTCCCGCACAATTTGCATCCCTGATCATTTTGCAAATTTTTCAAACAGGAGGGAACATCCGTCCTCAGACAGCGTAGTGGATAAACATATGACCATTTTCGCTCTTCTTTCGACATTTGCAAATTTCCTATGTTAACACAATTTATAGGGAAAACTTGTCCACGGAAGGTTTCATGGACCGTCATTAATTTTACAAATTTGCGGCTTTTTCAACTAAAATTTTACACTATTAATAGTGCCAAAATTGTCCACCAAATCGCTTCAATTAGATTTTCATTTTGCACAAGTTTCTTCTGAGGGGGAACATCCCCTTAGACAACCCCTGCGTCGCGCAAGTTAGCTCCGCAACCATTTTTTTTCATTTCATTTTATTTTATTTTTTCTAAAATTCGACCCACCCCTGACTGCTCTAGATCATGGAAATACTATTTCCATGTCTAGATCGACAATCGGTACCAAAAGCTGGTATCGCCCATCCCTATGGAGATTGACATAGACGCAGGTGGCATAGGAAGCGCAACACGTGACGTACGAGGCTGGCGAAGATACAGGCTGACAGCCCCATTCAAAATACACGGTTAGCAATTACAAATGGAAAATTAACATACTTGCAGTGTGGTACATTGTCGTACCCCGACGGTTTTAGAGTAAAATAATTTTGCTTTGACACCACATAACAAATTTAGAATTGTTTGTGAAGATTTCATGATTATGTGTTAATCCAATGGCGACCTCAAAATTGGCGATATCGCTTCCATCACCGCCTGATAGACGTATTACAGGAATATCGCTAAAAATAAGCGTCCTTATCAACCAGTCAACTTTACGACAAAAGGTGAAACAGGACACTTTTACAAAGTTTTTTCATAATTTTATTATTTCACATGATCCGTGCATATATCGCCTAGCTATAAATGAAAAAATATTTTTTAGACCAATCAAACCAATATATGGGTGTAGTACGCCCTTAAAAGAACGAAAAAAAGAAGATTTTATCGAACAAAATATGAAGCCCATTGACAGTGTTAACCACTAGTGCGCATTGTGTTGAATGATCTTTCTTTCAAACTTGGAATGAAGTGAATGCATGCTTTTTGTAATCGCCCATTTCTTTGCAATCAGTCAACCGATTCCAGTAAAATTAGCGTATAAGATGCAGAATAAGATTGGCTACACGCTGGTTTTTAGATATTTGGATTCTGGTGTCTATTTCTCAACTTACGTCAAAATTCATTCGCTCTGTATTTTTTTCTGGGACACCCTGTATTGCACCATGAGTAAGTTTTAATATTTCCCAGGAGAAAATTAAATTAACGACCAAGTACCATGTAATTTCAAATCGAACTATTGCACAATTGGCAACTTCAGTGTCCCCTTAACCCTAACGCTCTGGGTGGGATTCGAACCCGAGACCCCTGGCATGCCAAGCACTCGGCCGGCGACACTTTGCCACGGGTCTTGGGCTTCGCTGGCCAGCGAAACCGTGCCTATATATCACTTAGGGTATTTGCGTCATCACACCACGTGGCATGCACGCACGAACAGCGCATATTTCAAGTAGTATTTTGTAGTATACAGGCGGGTTAGGGTTAAGGGCTCGGATAGTGACCTTGTCACGTATTTTTGTGGGATCTGAGAGCACATTCCATTTATGAGATCTGAAAGCATATCGAATTGTATTTTAAAACGAGGAATGTTATTCTGATAACAATTAATTTAGATTTTTTGAAATTCGCGATATAATACACATTTTATGGCAAATGATTAAATTGTATAAACTTTGTAAATATTATGATATGTACTTAAAGTGTATATTGCTGGGATGAAAAGCCGTCGATCATATGAAAATTTTGACCTTTCATATTGAAGTTATAGATCCCCCAAAAAAAAATACCTAAATTTTGTTGGTGTTTTTGAAAAATGTGTATATCTTCAATATGAAAGGTCAAGATTTTCAATTGATGGTCGGCTTTTTCTCCCAGCTACATACACTTTAAGTACATATCATAATATTTACAAAGTTTACTTCGAGGACAGTTAAATATCAAAAATATCAAATGTTAATAATTTGCCCAATGACATTCTTCGTATTCAGAATTCGATATGTCTGATGGGCTCTCAGGTCCCACAAAAAATACTGTGCAGACGTTGCTATCCGAGCCTTAACTTAAATGTATGCAACCTATTTGTTTGTTTGCTCTTACCGATCTGTTGGATTTCTTAAAATCACCAATATTTTAGAATTAGGTAAGATAGTATGAATTATATCGGCGATGACATAAGGTGGTCCGTGATCTTTACAAGCGTCAAAATCAAAATATTTACGCCACTTGTGATTATCCCACATCGTTGAGGCAGATCCATCGCCTATAAATGTAAGGTTGAAGAACATACAATTCAATGAATACGTGTACTATTTTCCTGTAAGCAACTTGTTTAAAAAATATATTTAGAGCTCACGAAAAAAGCACCTTAACAACAACAACAATAACACAACAACAATAACAACAACAAATATACAAAAATATCCATTATTGAGTACACATATTGACGATCTAATAAACCAGACATGGATCTAAGATATTGCAGAACGTGTTTATAGTGAGCCAGCTTGTCCGTTATTTACCGTACTTAGTATATTAGCGTATAAGTACAGCGAAATCAATAATGTTATTGCAGTGTACTATTTAGTTAGGGCAAAAACTTCAATCTGGTGACCACTCTCTGGCTAGTAAGGTTTGACGATTGATTCGACTTCTATGGACCATTTAGAAAAACAATAGCCTCCATGTCCCTCGCGATGATGCCGTAATGTCAAACTAATATCAGAATCGGAATCCTTGTACTCGACATATCCTAAAAATTGTGCATGATTATTGGTGCTCTGGTTCAAAACTTAAATTTTCAAAATGGTGGCGGCGGCCATTTGGGATGTTGGCCTCTAGCGAAAAATGCCGGGATTTTCGCGAGGGACATGGAGGCTATTTTTTTTCTAAATGGTCCATAGAAGTCGAATCAATCGTCAAACCTTACTAGCCAGAGAGTGGTCACCAGATTGAAGTTTTTAACCTAACTAATTTCCGTATACAGCCAGAGTTCAGGTGATTTCTGGAACACATGTTGATAATAGACCTAATTAGATATATGATGCAGTATTCATACATAAAATGAAATGTCACTTGTATATAGTGCCATGATTATAAAAGCAATAATACCTGCCGGCAGATTCTTAAACGCTTGCGAAAGTTCCTGCAATCTTATTTGTTATTACCCGTGTGATATGACGCGATATATAACGGGTCAGCACGTGTTCATCGACGCGATACGCGTACTCGCTATTTGAACCAATCGGAGGCGCATAGCAACAACGGGACTGATCGATTCAAAGTCCTAGGTAATTCCTTGTAAAATGTAGGATTTAATTTAAAACAATGCCTCTTTGGGGGTGGGGGTATTTTTGTTTCTTTGCTCATTATTATACTTTGAGGATGTTGAGTACACCAGGCACAAAAAGAAACTCGTCAGTATTATAGTCATCTCTGCTGTTCAACAACCTGATAATTTTGGATTATTCTGAAATATACATTTTGTTAAATGGACTTTGCTTTCTCATTTGACACCCGAACAAGAATTGACCACGATATGCGCATCAAAAGCCTCAAACCATAAAATCAAAAGTTGCAATTTCAACAATTTCCAATGGGAACGCATCGTTGTATTGCATACAAGCACCACGGGCCAATCAATAAAGCACACAATGTAACAGGCAGAATTTCATTTTGGAGTTTGAGGTTTTGGAGGCGCATACCTTGGCCAATTATTGCTCGATTTTCACGAACAGGGTGTCACATGAGAAAACATGTATATTTCAGAATAATCCAAAATTATCAGGTTGTTGAACAGGAAGAATGACCATAACTGACGAGTTTCTTTTTTTGACCGGTAAAGATTATGAGGGGAGTGTAAAACTGTCACCCTTGGCTAATTTGATAATAATTGCAAGGTCAAAGTGTACATGACGGTAACAATTCAAAACCTGTTAAATTTTGTCAAAACTCAAGTCAAAATATTCCCCCAATAACACAGATTCAGTAAATGTATGAGTTTGACCTATCTAAGAATTATCCTTCCCTAGTTGTGAACAAAAGTTTAAAGGTTAAAGTTCGGGTTCTATACAAGCGGCAAAACCCATAAAAAAATGTTCTGATTTTTATAAAAAAAATTCAAGCACGATTTACCAATACATGGAACTCTGACAGTGAAAAGACACTGTTGTTATGGCGCTATTTTCTTTCTATATTTCATCATTTAAATATATCGCTCCGCGGTCTTTCTCTCATCAATCATGCTCGCTTTTTAGTCGACAGCTAGTCATAGAATGAGACAGACCACAAGCGTATTCAATCCGTAATCTATATTATGTTGTGATACTTGTGATACTAACTGTGAGATCCATTTGCCATGTATCTGGTATAAATTCTAAAAACCAAATAACTGGCTAGTGGATTTCATATCAGTTTAGCTTCATAACACTATTATCAAAATGAATAGAAGGTTGAATCCCAAATGACCAAATGTTTAACATTGACCTGAAAACCTTTTTTTAAATTTTGGGTAATATAAAGGGTATAAAACGTTTCAATAACTTTCAAAAAACGTTTTTGAAAACTTGCTGTAAAATATTCAAAGTGTTGACAAAATATTTTGCCCAAAAACATTATAAGAACTTTTTGACAACATTCTTATCAAAAAAGCTGTTGTAGTATTTTTTCTTATAAAATCGTTTTCATGACCTTTATATAAACCCGACATTTAAACCAAAAATGTTATAGGCAGACCTTTATATATGACTTTGCAAAAGTCTTGAAAACTTACCAACTATGAGGTTCTGCTTTCCCGTACCATTTGTCTTAATTATTTCAGAAATATTATAATAATTGTGAGAATAGTATTTCAGTGTATATTCTGCAGAGTCTGGAAATTTTTGGGAAACAAATGAAATGATTGTGATCCATAATCAACATTAATGTGACATATACATTCATTACAAATGGGCCGGCTGGCAGCTCAAATATGTGGCCTGATTTCAGAAATAAACAGAACGATATTTTTGGATTAGAAAAACATAATCATGTACATTACAATCATGTATAAAAATCAGAATTTTGACAACACTTGAAGTCTTGAAGGCCCCCTCATTATGGCTTTAAAGCAAGTCTCCGACAACCACAACATTTAATGTTACCCTATACAATTTCGGTGCCCGGGAACTTTGAATATCGCGTGTTTAGAGACCACGTGATTCGTGCTTGATAATTATTTTACGTATACTATCGACAGTAGCGGCGGAAGCATTAAATTGAATTTAGATGAAGACGAGCGTATATTGTTCAGATTTTACAATATTAATATGCGCGAGAAGTATGGGAAAAAAATCAATTTCAGACTATTTTATCCAAAAATTAACATAAAAATTGCTATATAGAAGGCCAGTGTGCGCAAATGCGCAAAATTGTGCAATTTTACCATATTTTGGCCCAATACATGTGTGTTTTACGGATGCGCAGGGCAAGTTTGGAGGCCCCCAAATTTTGGAGGCCCAATGGTAAATCCGGCCCTGCCCTCAGCGGAGATTGAACTTACACCGGTCACTCAATTACCGGGGGAGATCTAATTTCACTACAGTGTACAAAACACCATAATATCATAAAATTGCTAAAATCCCTATCGAGGATAGAGGACTAATTTGCATAAATCAAAATGGCCGCTTATGCATAGTTGGTCATAGATGGATGGCCATTGGATCAAATTATACATGTTGACGGCATTTTTCTTACAAGCTGACAACCCCTCGGAACTTTATCCCCATGTATCACTCTGTATGGACTGGGGTGTTGCCAAAAATACAAATTTAATTTTCAATAATTTTTTGTTTGACGCCGGTAAGCCTTCAAAATTGTCTTTACACATACTACTTGATATCAGATCTACAGCCTGTCTCAAAAAAATTGTGCGAGTGAAAAGCACCCTCTATGGCAATTAGAGAATACCGTTGTGACATAATGCTTACATCAACGTCACGGGCGCAGTCTTAGCTCTCAAATGCCGTTTGTTCTGTTCAATTTCGAGATATGTTTAATTAACAACGAAAGGGTAACATCACAATTGTGCCACTTTTACTAGTAGTATGGTCGTTGAAGAGGAAAAACAGTGGCTACCAGGAAAAAATTGGTAAAAAGCTGATTTTTGCACCAGACAAGCAGAATATATCATAGAACATCATATCCAAAATCCGAAAAAATCCTCTTTGGGGAATTCGTTTTATCCAAGATGGCCGCCAAAATGGCCGCCACAACATATAATTAGCTGTATCTTAGCTTCTAAAGCAGATATGATGATGATTTTAGTGTCTTTGAATAGGTTTAAGAGGTCAAAGAATTCAAATTTGTACAAATCTAACACACTGATGACTTCAATTACACTGAAATCCAAGATGGCCGCCAAAATGGTCGCCACAACATATAATTAGCTGTATCTTAGCTTCTAAAGCAGATATGATGATGATTTTAGTGTCTTTGAATAGGTTTAAGAGGTCAGAGAATTCAAATTTGTACAAATCTAACACACTAATGTCTTCAAATCACACTGAAATCCAAGATGGCCGCCAAAATGGCCACCACCACATATGATTAGATATATCTCCGCTTCTGAAGCATATATGATGATGATTTAAGTGTCCTTGAATATATTTCAGAGGTCAAAGAATTCAAATTTGTACGTATCTAAAACACTGAAGTCTTCATTCACACTGGAATCCAAGATGGCCGCCAAAATGGCCGCCACCACCACGTGTTATGTTTAGGTATATTTTGGCTTATGAAGCAGATATGATAATGATTTTAGTAGCTTTTAGTGTCTTTGAATAGGTTTTAGGAGTCAATTTTGTATTTATCTTCATAAGTATATATGTCTTTACTGACACTGCAATCCAACATGGCCCTCAATATTGCTAAAATCAAACAATTAGCTAAATATCTCAGCTTCTGAAGCCAATATAATGGTGATTTTAATCTTTGAATAGGTTTTTAAGAGAATGTAGGTTTTAAGTGTCAGAGAATTGTTGCAATTACTTAAAACCCGGGCTTATAACACTGAAGTACAAGTCGCAATAGAATCCCAAATAGCTGCCACCACATGTGAATATATATCTCAGCTTCTGAAGCAAAAGTAGGTGTCTTCGTTCTCATCTACAGGTATATCGCCTCAGCGTTTTGGCAATGTTCTCCTGTGTAATCTTCACAAGCTGTGACACATTTAAGTCCATTTTTGCGACAGGATCATCCGTTATTTACACAATTCCTGGAGGAAAGTTTACAATTGTACCGTACAAGCTTAAGCAACTGGCTATGTGGTGCTGCATCTAAATTCGTAAGGACCGGTGCTAGAACGATGTCAGAGTGTTTCCATCCCCATTGCTTTAAATTGGATTCAAGTCATTGTTTGTTAGCTTTCTCCAAAGTATGACCTGTAAAAGAACCCGCTGCTCTTTCAGTAGGTGAAAGCTTTTGTAGATAGCTGTGGTGCTTTATTTGATGATACCATTGCCATGGATTAAGCGAACCTTAGACTGTTTAAAGAATCTTCTTCTCTGCCACCATATAAGACAACAAATAATCTGATGCCAGCTGTACCAATCTGTTCTAATGTCGCCTCAGGATCGCTCATCTAGCTAGGATGATATCTGCTGCAATTCTTTTATCTTCTTCAACAAACTTGTCTTTCCATGTCCAAATGTTGCAGAAGTTGAGTCGCAACCACTCCATGCATGGATAAACAGGAGGTCTTGAACTTTCCAAACCACCAACCCTTTCTTCTCTGAATGGAAGTAGATAAGATATCAGCCATAGTCTGGTCTCAGTGGTACATCAAAAGGACAAGTATATCTGTGTCATCTGCTACTACAGGTACTTCTCTTCCTTGTCTTGCAAATTGAAGGGTACATTCCACTATTAAAGTGTCAGGATCTCCAGTACTATTGTGCACGATCTGACATCGTACGACTCAGCAGCGAGATAAACTGACTGTTGTTCTTCTCATTCGAGAGGAAGGTCTGCTGGTCATGATGAGAACCTTCATAGATTCTGTGAGCTGAATATGATAAGAACAAATGCCAGTTTATCTCGCTGCTGAGTCGATGGATGGTGCACAATAGTACTGGAGATGCTGACACATTGATAGTGGAATGTACCCTTCAAGACTCCTTCCATGTTCAAGACAAGGAAGAGAAGTGCCACTGGGGACCGGAATATAGCTGATATCGGTGGGTTGGAAAGTTCAAGACCTTATTAACAACGTTGGTGAAGTATTGACATTCCATCTCAGGTCCTGTTTATCCATGCATGGAGTGGTTGTGCCTCCACTTCTGCAACATTTGGACATGGAAAGACAAGTTTGTTGCAGAAGATAAGAAGAAAGTTCAGCAGATATCATCCTAGATGAGCGATCCTGAGGCGACATTAGAACAGATTGGTACAAATGGCATCAGATTATTTGTTGTCTTATGTGTTGGCAGAGAAGAAGATTCTTTAAACGGTCTGCGGTTCGCTTAATTCATGGCGGTGGTATCATCAAATAAAGCATCACTTGATCCACAAAAGCTTCCACCTAGTTAAAAAGAGCAGCGTATTTTCACAGTCTGAGTGTTCTTTTGCAGGTCATACTTTGGAGAAAGCTCACAAACAATAACTTGGATCCAAATCAATGGGGTTGGAAACTCTCTGACACCGTACTAGCACCGGTCCTTATGGATGTAGATACAGCACCACAAGGCTTGCTTAAGTTTGTATGATACAAATGTAAACTATCCTCCAGGAGTCCTTGTGGAAATAACGGATGTTCCTGTCGCAAAAAGGGATTTAAATGTGTCACAGCTTGTGGAGATTGCAGAGGAGAAAATTGCCAAAACGCTGAGGCGATGATTATACTTGCAGTTGAAGTCGAAGATAGCTACTTTTGCTTCAGAAACTGAGATATAGACAATCATGTGGTGGCAGCTGTTTTGGATTCTATTGTTACTGAGCACTTACTTCCGCGTTTTAAGTAATATTGAAATCTGCAACCCCTAAAACCTACATTTTCTTAAAAGCCTATTCAAAGATTAAAATCATCATTATATTGGTTTCAGAAGCTGAGATATACAGTTAAGCATGTTTGATTTTAGCCATATTGAGGATCATCTTGGATTACAGTGTGAGTGAAGACTTGACTTAGTACTTTAGATAAATACAAAATTGACTTCTGCGTCACCTAAAACATATTCAAAGACACTAAAATCATTATCATATCTGCTTCATAAGCCAAAATATACCTAAACATGTGGTGGTGGTGGCCATTTTGGCGGCCATCATCTTGGATTCCAGTGTGAATGAAGACTTCAGTTTTTTAGATACGTACAGATTTGAATTCTTTGACCTCTGAAATATATTCAAGGACACTAAAATCATCATCATATCTGCTTCAGAAGCGGAGATATATCTAATCATATGTGGTGGTGGTGGCCATTTTGGCGGCCATCTTGGATTTCAGTGTAATTGAAGATATCAGTGTGTTAGATTTGTACAAATTTGAATTCTCTGACCTCTTAAACCTATTCAAAGACACTAAAATCATCATCAAGTCTGCTTTAGAAGCTAAGATACAGCTAATTATATGTTGTGGCGGCCATTTTGGCGGCCATCTTGGATTTCAGTGTGATTGAAGACATCAGTGTGTTAGATTTGCACAAATTTGAATTCTCTGACCTCTTAAACCTATTCAAAGACACTAAAATCATCATCATATCTGCTTTAGAAGCTAAGATACAGCTAATTATATGTTGTGGCAGCCATTTTGGCGGCCATCTTGATAAAACAAATTCCCCAAGGAGGATTTCTTCGGATTTTGGATATGATGTTTTATGATGTATTCTGCTTGTCTGGTGCAAAAATCAGCTTTTTACCAATTTTTCCCGGGTCAAAATGTCCAACGACCATCCTATAGGGAAGAGAGCTGTAGTACATGTAAATCAATGATAGCTGATGTTGATGCGTCTATTTCACTCCTCCTTTCGGGGCGCATGCATTAGACGCATCAATATCAGCACGCGTGCATTATTTTGTCTAATATCTCTCCCAACAAGTAATACGCGTTCATAAACCTATAACATGTATAAGTGCGCAATATTTGTTTGTCTTTTAATATGTCTTAAAGGAGTATTTCGTGATCCTAGCATCCTCTTTTTATGACATTTTTTCAGTACATATCCACGAAAAAAGCATATTCCCAAAATTTCAGTTGATTCCGATATTGCGTTTGCGAGTTATGCATGATTATGTGTATTACACTGCTCCATAGACAATACCTTGTAATTTCGTTCTGGTGCACCAGAACGAAATTCAAATTTCACGATATCTTGGCTAAATGAATTAATCTGCAAGAAATATTTTGTACATAAACATAGCCAGAGGTTTCCAGTGATATAAAAATCTCAACTTTTTTTGAGAAAAGTGGGGGATGAGGCTGTGGATCACGAAATGCCCTTTTAAGTGACTAAGAGAACAGCATTTACCATGATAAAATCATTGACATGCACATGTATTTAATTTTTACAGCAGAATGCGAAATATTTATTTATCTTTTAAGTGGAAAAAGAGAATGATCATTCCTGCATCATGATAAAACAGTAAAAACAGTCAAAAATTTTCGTATTGTGTTATTGATGCATTCTTTGGATTTCACGAAGGAACTCTTGATAAACTTGATGCTATCACTGTTACATGTAAAGCCCTCTTCCCTAGTAAAAGTGGCACAATTGTGATTTTACCCTTTCGTCCTTAACTAAACATATCTCGAGATTAAAACAAGCAAATTGAACAGAACAAACGGCATTTCAGAGCTAAGACTACGCCCTTGACGTTGATGTAAGCATTATGTCACAACGGTATTTTCTAATTGCCAGATAGGGCGCTTTTCACTTGCACAATTTTTTTTGAGACAAGCTGTAGTGTAAACTTTATTTTATTTACCAACAATTTGTCTCCATTTCCAATAGTGAGGTTCTTTTACTGAGTGAACAACGTGATGATGTGCAGAAATTTTAGCCCACAAATCTGTTGTGCCCGCTTTGGGAAATCCGGCCAAAAAGAAGGCAGGTAAACATAGGATGTTATTTTCTTCTCTCCAGCAAGGATTTCGTATTCCTTTCATGAATTTGGTAGGAACGCTTTCAAATATCTGAGGAAAAAATAATGTTGGTGTTAAAAGTAGTATAATTCAGGGGCGTAGCAAGAGCCTCGGGGGCCCATGGACAAGGACCAGTGCGGGGCCCTTTTGCCATGGGCCAGAGCCCCCAGGTGCCCTCGGCATGTTCTTTTTAGCCCGACAACACCATGTTTAGGATCAAAATATGGTAAAATTGCAAAATATATCATACTAGCCCTTTACATAGCAAAATTCATCTTCATTTTGGACTAATTATCTGAAAGTGCAAATTTATTACTCGCGCAAATATGCTTAAGCCTATCTCTCTCTAATTTGCAATGCTTCTGCCACAACTGTCGATCTTTTAGAAGCCCCACATGCCTTCCTCACGGTGAGTTTGGCCTGGCTCAGGTAAATTCGGCCTTGCCTTTTAGCATCTCTTTAATCAGCGCTTATTTAATTTTCTCTTTTGCTTGGGGCCCCTGAACCCTCGGGGCCCATGAACTTTATCCACCCTTTCCCCCGCTTGCTACGCCCCTGGTATAATTTGATTTTATACACGAAGGGTGATTCACAGCTATACCCCTCTAAGGTCGTGTTCATACGAGCTGAATATTGAAGGTGTCACCTCAAGTGCGTCCATATGGTCAGAATCTGTCCGACCCCCCGAATTATCTCTCTAATTTCCGACATCTTAAATTTTCGGCCTCTGTCTGGACGCGACTTGTAATATAATTTATTGTTACGAGATTTGGCAACTGCTATTTCCTGCCTGGTTAATTATTCCACACACACAGCATCCCAGACACGTATCTATTATAAATTAGACAATTTGGCGAATTGGTAACTCAAAAATCTTTTACGGTCTACATTTACCAAAAACCTCCCATTTTAAAAGGGAAATCCCCAAAATTGGTATTTTTATAGTCATTTTACGTCACATTTTGTTTTTTCAAATGTTTTGAAATATTTAATATAACTTAAAACATAATTATGTTAACCTACGAGACAATATTCTTCTTATTACAAAAATGAGAACGCCCATATTAAAATGAAAATTCTAAAAATCACTATTTTGACCATTTTAGACCTATCAGTATTTTGAAGCTAAATTTGGGACGATTTATAATAATTCTTTGAAACATCAGATAAGGTATCAATCTGTAGCTAATAAAATTAATCAGGCATTCCTATGTATTTAATCAATTGTATCAAGTATTACGACCCCTCAAAAGTAGTACGGACTTTTTTGTTGTGCTGTGTTTAGCTCTTACCGTTGCAGCCATATTATACAACTCAGGAGGTATTTGCCTGTGTCCGTCATCTGTTATCACAACTGGTCTTCTTTCAGGACATTCAGGAATCGAACTAATCTCCTCCTTAGCTTTGTTTAACTGGGTGAGAATGGTTTCATTTACATCTTGCCAAGATTCAATCGACGATGATTCATCAGCATAACTGGAAGACCAGTAACGCAGTAACAGTTCCTTGGATGTGCTGTTTTTGGCAGGCATATAGGTGAGCTCTTTTATGGGTCGAGGATGGCTATTTAACCACGATGTTTTTGCTCGCATTTCAAGAAACCGCCTCTTATTTGGCATATCAACAGTTTCATAAACGTGGGTTCCATGGAGTATACAGAGTAAAACAATCAATGACAACACAGCTACCGTGTAAAATAATCTTCGTGAAATCTACAATGAAAATAACAACAACCAATGATTATCGATATGATATCGATATGATATCGATATGATATCGATATTATATCGATATGATATCGATATGATATCGATATGATATCCATATACAGTGCGCAAAAAAATTAAGGTACCAGTTATGTTCACCCCTGTATATTCTAAACAATCCTATCCTAAACAAAGACAGATATGTT
This sequence comes from Amphiura filiformis, assembly GCF_039555335.1. NCBI lineage: Eukaryota > Metazoa > Echinodermata > Ophiuroidea > Amphilepidida > Amphiuridae > Amphiura > Amphiura filiformis. Next base: position 69,417,106 of record NC_092634.1, on the reverse strand, counting down.
ATAATTAGAACTATGCATCCGTCAATAGCTACATGTTTTAGCTCAGATAGACCTAAGACCTTATTCGTTGAAATCGTTCAAGAATAAAGACACGATGATCCAAAAACCCAAGGAAGATACAAATTCAACTTTTGATTTCGTTTCTTCTTTAGGTTTTAGATCACCGTTTCTTTAATTTTTTAATCAACTTCAATAAATGATGTCTTAAATCAGAGCTAAAGAGTACAGATATTTGATGCTAGTTTTAATTTTGACATAAATGTCTTTGTTTAGGATATACATGGGGGAACATCACTGGTACCTAAATTATTTTGAGCACTGTTTATTAGTATCAAAAAAGCCTTAAAATTGAAATGTAGCTTCAAAAACCAACTACACCATGTTGAAGCACTTTCTTGAGCCTCACGCAAGGGTCACTACATCCAAACCTCGAATCAATCATGGTGAATAAGGGGTGATGCAATAATTATGTATACCCGGGCTAAATTAGGCCCTATAGGGAGGGGGTAAAAATCAGGTTGAACGGGTGTGGGAGAAACCAATTATCCCGCACAGGTCTTGTAGGCACTTTTTGAAATTACGCTCTAAAAGGTGTATAAACAGGAGGAACATATTCAACAATATGCGACCTGTTACCACGAAATGAGCTTGAAGTCGCAAGTTAATAGTTTCGAAACGCTCTGGTTACTGCGTTGGTGCTCCTTGTTTCGCACGCACCTGTTCAAGCCAGAAGTATGTATGTATGTATGTCCTTTGTGAATGTGGGCACAACGAGGCTATTCACGAAGGACATACTACTGGTTTGTATAGGTGCGCGGCAAACAAAGAACAACACCTCAGTTAGCCAGGATGTCTCGAAACTACACCAACGTTATACTCATTACGTTGTAGCAGGTACGTCAGATATGTGCCTAGTTTCCTGCTCACTGCAGACATCACATACCATTACATGATAAACACGTGATAACACATCACATGATAACATAAGCTTAGTGAACGTTGAATAAGGAAAAATTGAATAGTACATTGTTTTTTAAGATAGTCACGTTAATTGAACACATAATTAGTGAAGTTGACTGTTCTGTTTAGCAGTCGTCTTAGGGTATTTAAATAAAGGCACTTAATTGAATGCCCACGTGACCAGATGGGCGCTGACATTACAGCTTCTAGACAGGATGTCTGGAAAAGTGCTGTTTTGGCACAGCAAGTTGTCTTCTTGTGTATTCCAATTGGAAACGCGGGATACATGTCCAAATTTTCTGACAAATTTGTCGTTTTTGCAACTTTGTAGTATTATTGTAAGAGTTTCCGTTGTTAACTTTTTCCGTCGGTAAAAACTTCCAAAACTTAGTTCTTGAAAACATATTAAAAAAGCGGAATCTCCCAATGTGTAATTAAGTTGCCTTATACATTTTCAGAAATTTTTGATGATATTTGTCTAAAAATATCCTATCTCTTAGCATTGTAACACATCTACTGATCAATTGGTGGTCTTGGTATGGCGGCGCCCATGAGTCACATGGGCATTAAATTTAGTGCCTTTTATTAAATACCCTATAGTGACTGTTTTTAGAAAGTTAATTGCCATAACAATCTGTTATATATGACAATTTATGATAGGCAAATAATAAATAGTTACTTCTGATTCCAGAAAAATACAGCACTATTTTTTAGGACTAAAAATATATTATCCTGTTTTGCCACATGAAACATAGCTAAATCACAATTCTTTAGTTAGTTCTAACTGGCAATACAATTTTTGGAAATAAGGGCCAAATCCACGCGTTTTTAAGGGGTTTGTCGCATGCGGTGACAATCAAGCCCAAAGAAATTAAAATTTTGTTTTAATTTGTCAAACACGTCATTTAGAAAATGAGACAGTTGTACCAGTCAAACTGTTAGCTGCAAATTTCATACCACAATGGGGAGCTCCCGGGAGATATTCCTCTGTTCCAACTTCCAATACATTTCTTCAGGTATAGATAGCGGACCTTATTTTAAATTAGAGATATCGGACCTTATTTAAAATTAGAGATAGCGGACCGTTTTCAAAATTAGAGATAGAGGAAGTTTTTTAAAATTAGAGATAGCGGACCTTATTTAAAATTGGAGATAGTGGACCTTATTTAAGATTAGTGATAACGAACCTTAGGTATAGCGCACCCTAATCAAAATTAGTGATAGCGAACCTTAGAGATAGCGAACCTTAATTAATTAGGGATATCGAACCCTAAACAAAATTAGTGATAGCGAACCTTAGGTATAGCGGACCTTTATTGCAATTAGTGATAACGAACCTTAGAGATAGCGAACCTTCAATAATTTAGTGATAGCGGACCTTATTCAAAATTAGTGATAGCGAACCTTATTTTAAATTAGTGATAGCGAACCTTATTTAAAATTAGTGATATCGAACCTTAGAACTAGCGAACCTTATTCTAAATTAGTGATATCGAACCTTAGAAGTAGCGGACCTTTTTTTAGGTATAGCGAACCCTTTTCTCTATTAGAGATAGCGGAATTCTGATCTCCATAGACTTTACACGTTAGTGATAGCGAACCTTAGAGATAGCGAACCTTAGAGATAGCGGTCCTTAGAGATAGCGGGATATCACCATACGGGACAAAATCAGGAACTCGCTTATAAGAAATAAAACCAAAGTCAACGACATTCTGGAGAAAATAAAGGAGGCAAATGGAGATGGGCAGGACATCTAGCAAGATCAAATGATAACAGGTGGACAAAACGATTAACAGAGTGGCAACCTAGAACAGGTAGAAGGAGAAGGGGAAGACAAAAACGCAGATGGCGGGACGACATCACATCTTACATTGGCACAACCTGAGCTAGGATAGCACAAGACAGAGAACAATGGAAGCTTCATGAGGAGGGCTACAGCCGACATGGGCTGACGTAGCCAGCAAGGCAAGGCGTGATTCATGCAGCTATTATTACATGTAAGCACTCTTGAATGAAACTTATCAACGGCAGCTCATGTCTTTTTATATTATGCAAAACGTTTCTTCCATTTCTCAACTTCAAACACTACATTAAAGAATCATGTACAGACGTACCTTTCTCGTCATGCTCGTAGTAGCTGAAGTATTGGCAAATATATTTCACACTTTCTGTGAATAACAAAGATCATGAAGCTACAACTAGCCATACCATTATTAATTTTGAATATTAGTAATTGATGTTAAGCTTGAAATAATTATAATGTAATTAATACAAGCTGACATCAAAATTCGATCGTTGCCGTAGCAACTGGTCAATTGCTAAAATTACTTGTTAAAATGTGTTATGTTATAATTGCTTCCATCATTCAGTTGAATATTGACTGATGTTGACCTTTTTTCAATATACCTCTGGTCTTGTATTGTTTCTAAAGACCATGATCAAGAAAAAAAAACCCACTCAGGCAGTTTTGTTTTCAAAAACTGAGCCTTTCAAATTACCTGGTTTCTCGATTTCAGAAAAAAAACTTGTTTCTCGGCGAAATAATTTCTTCTTATAATGAAGGAATAGGGTAAATTTTCTCTGATAATTAACAGTTACTTTCCAAATAAAAAAATAAATAAAAAAGTACATTGAAACAGATCAGGCGTATTTTGTACTTAGCTAAACTTGTTCAGGGCGGCGGCCTCTCCATACATGCGGTCATTTGCAATTCAAATGCACCCCACACATCAAACATAGCAAGAACTCAGAAATAGCAAAAACAAAAATAATACCAACACCATTCACAAACTTTATCAATTAGCATCGCCTGAAGTCTTTCTTACATTTCACGTATTGCAAGTATTTTGTCAAATAAAAGAGCAAAATCTGGTTTCTTGATCTCAGAAAAGAAGTTTTTTTTTTCTGAAATCGAGAAACCAGATAATTTGAAAAAGGCTCAGTTTTTGAAAAAAAAGCTGTTTTTTCTCGATCAATAAAGCAGTATCCTCTATTTTATTGTGCAAATAGTCATGGTTGTCCTTGATTTGATATCGCATCGTTTTCTTTATTTTGAGGAGCGTCATGTACAAATGCAACTTGGGTACAACTTCGCACTGTCATTGCGCCACCACACAGCTTTAAAGCATTAGAGAAGGCGCTGTTTCTGTACACGTTATTGGAAAACGAAATAGAGAGATTGCAATGCTCCATACGTGTTGCGTGGACCGTGTGTTTATACAGCGTTCAAAACGTGTGTACATCATGTACATCGGGGGGGGGGGTACTCAAGTTTGGTTTTGGTAGGGACGTGCCGCTGAGATTTTGGAAGTAGACCCATAAATATACCAATTTGTCAAGAAATTTGGACCCATTGATATACCAAAAGTCAAAATTTTCGGCCGAATTTACCCAAAATTGTCTTAGTTTTTAAAAATTTTGGCTAGATTAAGGAAAAATTGGGCTGTTTTCCGAAAAAATTGAGAAAATTTTCAAAAAAAAGACCCATTCATATACCAAAGTAGGCTTTGAAAAAGGGTCATTGATATACCAGAAGGCGGAAAATGCTACCCATGTTTGCGGCACGTCCCCGTATGATCATTTGTACTGAGTCCCCCCCCCCGGATGTACATATTGTGACTCTCGGTTCCAAGCTGGATTGAGCTCCTTCGTCACGAAGGAGAACAAGACGGCTGGAACAAAGACTAACATCTGATCTGGTCACTAGAGGGCGAAGTACTTGAAATGTAGTGGTCACCGGTTCTTATGTCTACTTCAATGCAGCAAGCTTTTGATTTGGACTAAAACAAGGTTTATACATGCTTCTCAAAATTTCAGTGCTTCCCAAATATTATGGTTACCAAAACACAAATAGTTTGGGTAGATTATGGACCAACACATCCATATAATTATATGATGCGATCAAGCAAAATCAGTCTACCCAAGTCAATTTTGGGGTTTGTACATTTTCATTTGCAGCATATTTAAAGCTCCACATCAGTGAAAACCCCATGTCAATACGGTCTTTGGTTACAAAGTTACAACAATTTGAACACGGATACATTAAAAAAAAAAGAAACAGAGAACATCATGTTTAAAGTTAGAGTACTTCAATTGAGTCATTTTTAGCACACCTAAAATACAAAGTCATGTAACTACATAATCAACTTGCCAACGATTCCTTTGGTTTAAGACATGGCTACGAAATTTGGCATAACAAAACGCTAAATCCGAGCGCCAAATCAGTCCGAGCTTCTTTTGGAATAATTTCACAAATTTTAACAATTGCGTGGGGTAAAAAATCACTTTTTTAATGGAATTTCATCCAAAAAAATTTCATGTGAAAGAATAATGTTTTTTCCTTCCATTTTTGCAAAAAAGGTCAATTTTGATTTTTGCACCCCTACTCACATTTTTTGGCCCATATCTGGAGACGAGGATTGCCGAGTTCCGACTGATTTTGCTTGATCGTATCACATTCACATATTTATTTATTTATTTATTTATTTATTTATTTATTTATTTATATCATTCGGCCGAAGCCAGGCGAAGCCCAATAGTGCTCAGAGGCGACTAAATTCAAGGGATGCCATCCGGATATGACTGGACAGGGGTATGGGAAGAGGTCCGATTTTAGATGCAGGAGGAAAACCGGAGCACCCGGAGAAAAACCTGCGAGGACGAGCATGGATCGGCAACCAAACTCACATGTGGCACCGCGGGGAATCGAACCCCGGCCACAGCGGTGAGAAGCGAGTGAGAAGACCACTACACTAACTCGCCCTCCCATATCATAAATTGACTTTCAAAATGAGATTTTTTTGTGGTGAAAATTACGCGCATTGTATGAACCGCCGTCGTGACGTCGTACAAAATGTCAATATCAATGTGGATCACGCGTTTATAGCGTGCGTTTGTATCAAGAAGGCAAATCGCAATATGTTTTTTTTATACAGCCAATCTGACAAGCATTTCAATGGACAATCTGTAGGTATGAATGAAGTCAAAATTTCACATCTTACTGTTACTTTATTATAATGATTTCTTACAAACAAAAAGGATTACTTAGTATATAGTAATAGTTGTTAAATGGACAAATTTTTGTGCATTTTCACTGAAAACATAAACTAGTCAGGCATCTGCTTAATTGGCTTTAAACTAGTCAGGCTGGTTAGTCAAGCCGGCTTGGCTATCTTTAGGTTAGTAAAACCCGTAACTCAAACTTTAAAATCCGGCTTGATTAAAGCTAGTAAGCCTGCTTGACCGACGATATATGTTGTGCCCGACTAGTGTACGATATCGAACGGACAAACTAGTCAGGCCGGCTTGACTAGCTTTAGGTAAGTTAAGCTGGATCTAGCCGGCTTGAATAGCTTGAGGTTAGTCAAGCCGGCTTGACTAGATTTAGGTAAGCACTAGCTTTAGGTTAGTCAAGTCGATGACTTTCGTAACTTTTATTTCGCAATACAATAAATTGCGCAACCGCTTTGAAAATACATGTTCATTGTTCAACACATAGGAAATTGTTTTGAAATCACTGCATTATTAAAAGTACCTAGTTGTCTAAGAGTTAGGTAATAATCGCAATTGATATAGTTTAGGATCGACAACTGGCACTAGCATTACTGTTAACAACATTATAAGAGCGATGATTTGTAATGTATATTGTGATATTTTGGATATTCACATGCTATTGCAAGGTTTAGAATCTAAGGTAAGCATACTAAACATGATAAGTACTGATAATAAGATTCACTATGTGTTTCCGTGATCTAGTGTTGAGGATAGAAAGTTTATAATTTCTAGATCCGGGTTCCATTCCCGAAGGTAAGTGATCATAAATCTGCTGTCATGATTATCAGTCGTCACTACGAAGCATAACACAAGTACTGTACATGCGTAATGTAGACGACTGGTAGAGTTTGTCTACTATTCAGCTACTTTGTTGGACACCATTTTTCATCATCATTTCCATAGGAATTTCTCATCTTCTAGAATTGCAGCTAGTTCTTGTTTTGTACTGAGATAAAATTGGTCCAAAATCTGACGTGTTTCGTTCAACATGGGACCAGCGTATTTTTTGGTTGGGTTTCGTGGTTTGCGTGAACATATTTCGGTTATCCCAGACGGTTGTAAAGATGCTTGAAAATAAAACGAAAGAAAGACAAACTGTAAAATTAAGTAAATCTTTGACTATCAGTTAAAATCGATCCATTTAGTGCAGGGATCTTTATAACCTACATTTGTACTAAATTGGGAATTATGTCCTCCTTGAAAATACTGGCTTAATTGACTTAAATCAAATGTCCAAGAGTCGATATCATTTTAAATGAAGAAGATGGCGGTGATGAATAAAACATGTACATTGTATGTTGTACTTGATAAAATGATTGTCTTTAGTACTTTTGACGATGTAGGAGCCCCGGAGTTGTGTCAACGGGATATTTTTTCTAACCTTACTTTTAAAGGCTCAAATTGGAAAACATCATTTCCCAGGGAAAGATCAGAAAGCAGGCCAGACTATGGCCAGACGGTAACAAGAGTAGTTTATTGTACCTTGGATGCTTGAATAGTCTTGCAAATATTGGACAACATTTCCCTGGGCCATCCAACTGCCATGAATTAGTAGGACTACAACTGTTATCTACTGGTCAGTTTATACTCTCCTATTCTGTTAATTGTTTCTAGCTGTGGCTTTAAGTTACAATAAACCTTAGAAGACAAAAGTCCGTCAAGGTCTGAAGGACTCAGAAGGTCACTTGACCAACCCGCATAGTATGTAAAAGGTATCTTTAAATTATCAAAGTTGATGGGTCGGTCGTAGAAGACAAAGGTCTGGAGGACTCAGAAGGTCACGTGAATACCCCGTAAGGTTTGGTACTTGTTCATGTTTTTTGCACCATCATGACTTTGCACAGTATGGTATCTTTAAATTATCAAAATTGATGGGTCGGTCGGAGGATTGTGTGTTGTGGTGGGATCACTTACCTAATTCTAAAAACTTAAAAACGTTTGGAAGAATTTCTGGACACATCGTCGGTTGTATTCCATAGTGGCGTATAGTGATTTTTGGTCATTTTTTTGAAAATTGGCACATATGTTTTTAATGATGTTCTCTTTCATTTTTTCTAAGTCTCATCAGTCATAATTAGCTAATTAATTAGTAATTAATTAATTAAATGTGGCGTATAGTTACAAAGTGACATGTTTTGTATTCCATAGTGGCGTATCGACCATACGCCACTTTTTATACACATTTTATAATTATAAAATATCGGCAAAAATGAAAAACATTGTATGTCATAGTGGCGTACGCGTATCGGACCTATACGCCACTATGGAATACGAATGACGAAAAGTAACGCCATAGGGATTACACGGCGATCGAGATGGCGTACGGTTAACATTAGGTTAGGGTATTGCGTTTTGTTCGTTTTCCATAGTGACGTATAGTTTTATTTTCAGTTTGCCAGCAATAGTATGTATTTATTTCTTTTGAAAAATATATAGCAATAAAATCTATTTAGTTTACTACAGAAATTTCACATCATTTACAAAATATAATGAACGTCTGATTTACACAACTCGATTATAAATTGGCATTTCTTCAAACCCGATTTTCTCGAAAACTTGTTTATTCGCGGCGCCCCACTATACGCCACTATGGAATACGGACGACGACATGTCATGCCATTCCTCCAGACGTAGAAACATTAGTTGATCACGTGGGAACACTTTTAACCAATCACGTATATAGACAGAATATAAGCCGATGTTCAGTCGCTGAATAAGATAAAACAATCATAACGTGTCACGTGTTACTACAGCATATCAATTTCTAAGCGCTCTTTAGCAAAGTCATAGTTCATTGAATTTACAACCGTATGACAAAACAGGCGAAAATAATAACTTTTTGCACAAGATTTACAATTTAAAGAGAATTCACCCGATACACACATAATGTACACGTAATAAATTGTGTCAATATGGTCGTATTGTCATGGTAAATACCATGCTGGGATGGATATTCTGTATAACATCATACGTGTGGGCACGGTGTACCCCGTTGTCAAAATACCACGTACTTTAGTACAGTAATAGCGCCCTCTGTAGGTCATAATTCACATTTCAATCTTCACTCTTGTATTTCAGTAATGTCTTCTTTCTTCTTTTCAGCAAATTCTTAGTGCAGCCGAATTTCGACTGGACTCTTGTAATTCAGCAATTTCATCTTCTTTCTTTCTTTCTTTCTTTCTTTCTTTCTTTTTTCTTCGTTCTTTCTTTCTTTCTTTCTTTCTTTCTTTCTTTCTTTCTTTCTTTCTTTCTTTCTTTCTTTTCTTTCTTTCTTTCTTTCTTTCTTTTCTAGCTCCTTAATTACGTGTGGTGCAACGGGACTCAAAAACTAAGCACGTTTGTGTGGTTTGGACCTTTGATTACTATGGAAAACGGGTCTGTAATAGGCTACTTCAAATTGTCAAGAGGCATATTTCACTGTTCTTGTTTTGAACAATACAATGTAGGACTAACTTGGCCAGGCCGTTGCAACTCGTATACTAGCGCAATACAAAAAGGTGGCGACACCGTCGGCTTCCCCTGTGTATTACCCTGCACTAACATGGCGTCCAATGGCGTCTCCCGGGCGGGGCCATTTTGGAAAAGTAAAGAAAATGCTGCTGCCACCTACGGCCTACTGCGTAGTGCTGTGGAGACTTACGTTAACATGACGTCACGAATATGCTAATTAAAGAAAAATGCTGCTGCCATCTACGTCCACATGTTGCAAGCGTGACGATCGCTGTTTCGCTGACCTCACATCGATGATCGGAGTTGCAAGTCCATCGCACTACGTGCTCTATAATACGTCCATGACTTGGCCACAAGACTTGGTTTTCTCATTCAGTCTGTCGTACTTATTTACGTTCAATTGTTCATGAGCTAGATGTGCATGCTGGGTAAACGATGTTACTTCCTGCTAAAGATTTACGAGTAATTCAGAGCTCAATTTTTCTTTCAAATCGTTGAAAATTCTACTTACTACTTTCCGCCGTTTTCCGTTGATTTCATCTTTATTATATGCACACGTTCGACGCAATTTGCAGACAAGCGTTAAACCAATCGATAGTCTCAATAACGTCATTATGAAATGTCTCTGCCGTTCTCAACTTACCTCCAAAGAATATATAGTCAGAATATAGCCTGGTTGAAATATAATGTTGTATAAATAATGTATCAAGAATAGTGCTGCAAAATAATATTTTATATCCATAATGTGCGATCTTTTTAATGATTTTTTTAAAGCTCATTTTTTGACATATTTGTAATGTTACTCATGTCCTACCTACTTATTTGGAATCAGTCAAATTTGATGTGTTTTTTGCACAACATACCAGTTTTGAATAGATGTCTCAAAACGGTTGGCCTAAATAGTTTGTTACGGATTTCCCCAAAATGGCACGGCTCTAACCCATGACCCCACTCCATCTCGCCAAGTTAAGGTGACACTGAAGTTATAAAGATGATTTTTAAATTAATCATCAGAATAACTTTAAATTTGGTCACAAATTTGGTTACCTTGATGAAACATTTCATTTTCACGCAAAAACAAAGTCTGTTAATTGCACAGTTGTCATGACAACGTAGGCCATGTTGGATATTTTGCCAAAATTTACCCGCAATTTTTTTCAATAACGGTTTGTTCATTTCTGTTCGAATTTGGCGTTATACATTGTTTGTGACGATCATGCCTGGATATAACAGATTTGTTTTGGATAAAAAAGTAGGTTTCAGCCGATATTTTTGGAAAATCGCAAATGCGTCGTTTTAGCGCTTTTTTTTTCAAATTCGTTCTATACGTATCAATGATACGTGCCAATATTCAAAAGGTTTAAAACGATGCGAAACGACATTTTGCTATAAATGACGTTGAACTTTAAAAACACTGAATATGCAAATTAGAAATGCAAATTGAATCGCAAAAATGCTTAGATATTTGTAATGATATGATAAAAAGATAAATAAAATGAATTATAATGAGAACCGATTGTGCAATTTCTTTCAAATAAAGAGCAAATTGAAACTGAAACCTCAAAAAAATTAATTATGAGAAAACCCAAACTGAACAAATTTACAACTTCAGTGTCCCCTTACCCGAAATGAATGCAACATTTGCTTGCTGTTCTTACCGATCTGTTGGATTTCTTAAAATCACCAATATTTTAGAATTAGGTAAGATAGTGTGAATTATATCGGCGATGACATAAGGTGGCCCGTGATCTTTACAAGCGTCAAAATCAAAATATTTACGCCATTTGTGATTATCCCACAGCGTTGAGGCAGATCCATCGCCTATAAATGTAAGGTTGAAAATACAATTTAATGAATACGTGTACTATTTATTTGTAAGCAATTTGTATTTTCCGATTTGTTTAGAGTTCACGAAAAAAGCACCAAAACAATAACAGCAACACAACAACATCCACAACAACAACACCAAAAACAACAACAGCACGTGTGGCCGAGTGGATTAGGCGCCCGACTCATAATCCATAGGTTGTAAGTTCGAGCCCCGCTCGTGCCAACGTGTTGTGTCCTTGGCAAGGCACTTTATCCTCATTGCCTACTGGGGATGTGGTTGGGTTGGATTGGATGTTTGTATAGTTGTTTGTTTCAATGTTGCAATATTGGCGCTTATTAAGCTACTGCCTGCAAATTGCATTGTGTCTGTTTAGGTGTGTTTAATGTACAATTCTAGCAATTTGACCTGCGGGTCACCATTTAAGAGTTTGAAATAAAACCTTCCTTTAAACAACAACAACAACAACAACAACAACAACAACAACAACAACGAATATAAAAAACATCCTTGAAAGCGTTCAATGTCATCAAGTGCGTCTGTGCTACGAGTGCTACGTAAAGTGGGTGAATTCTGGCGATTCCTAATACCATGCGCCGCCAGCGGTTGTAATTTGGCAACTTTAGTAGAGAAATTAGCTACATATATTTGAATGGGGCTTCAACTTTGTCAATAATACAGTTTTCTTAATTTTTTGCCAAATTATTCATTTCAAAAATACCTAATGCAAATTTGAATGACTTATTCTTCACTTGTATGCATTTATAATTTTTTTATTTTTTACACTTTATACGCGGGCATCACTGAATGACCCACTAATTCTCTGTGTGCTAGTCCTTCGCTTCAACGGAAAAAGTATCAAGTTTTTCCTCAAAATATGAAGAGCTATCTGAAGAACTACTGAACCAATACTAGGCTTGCTTGTACTCATTTTAATGCATTTTTCATGCTGATTCCAAATATATTCATGAAAACTTACATTTCGGAAATTTTTGAATTTTAAATTTTTTTTGAAACATGTCGTCTGTAATCGACATCCGCGTGAAGAGAGTTAACAAAGAAAAATTATCGAGTATCCGGGTCGAGTATACCAATTGACTTTATAACTATATATTAAACCAGGCGTGAATCTAAAATATTAAACAACATAGTTCACGTGATTTATGGAACACATGTTGACACATATGTTGACAACAGACCCAATTAGATATATGATCCAGTGTTCATACAAACCGAAAAGTCAATGGCATATAGTGCCTTGCTTCTAAAAGCAATAATTCCTGCAGGTAGCTAAGCATGCACCAATATTGTCCGGCAAAGAATATCGTATTTTGGGGATAGATGTTTTTCTTTTTTTGCTGGTTATTTTCTTTAAGCATATGGTGCATTATGGGGGAGAATAAAAATGTCACACTCGAGAATTTCAAGGTCAAAGTTTAAATAGGGGAAAATATTCCAAACCTTTTAAATTTTGTCCAAACAGTACATTTTGACCTAGCTGCAACTTATCCTTTCCGAGCTGCGCACAAACGGTCACAGATTAACTTTTGGGCTGTATACAAGCGGGAAGACCGAAAAATGCTCAAATTGCTTTAAATCATTATGATGACTTGATTTTTTTGTTTCAAACCCTGAAGTGTAAAGACCACAATTTTACAGTGCGCCCTCCTTTTTTTGGAACAAGATAAGAGCAAACCGGCTGGATGGGAAAACCGATGTGTAGGGGATGAATTTCGAAGGAATTTTCATCCAAACTATAAAATAATGGTAGAAAACATGTAATTTCTGCATGTTACTCTGGTATAAGCACATTTTTGGTTATAAAGGTTGGTATTTTCAGTGATTTTAAGCACCTTTTTTAGATGCATTGGTAAAAAATAGTCCCTCTCCTTTTTTTTCCAAGCACTGCCTATTTTTTAATTAGTTGTATTTAACCATAAGCACAAACAGTATCGTAACACTGGCATTTAGTTCTGCGCATTTATAGGTTTATGCCATTTGACACCGCTAGGTCAAACTTATAAATATTCTAGGTATAACTTGTTGTACTAGGTCACGCTCCTTTCCGACTCGCCTTAAACCACAGTGTGTGTGTATAGTAGCAGATGTTTGAAACAATACTTGTCCATGGGACGCACGTTACCTAATCAATAGTACATCTGATTGAATCTGAAATCTGACAGATGTTGACAAATTCGTCACATAAATTTGAATCAACATCGCTTCAAAATTTAATCTAGAACAACATTTAAAAAATCTGACATACAAAATCGAATCAAAGTAACACCCCAGCAAACACAAAACGTTTTTAGAAAACATTTAAATGTCGGGTTATATAAAGGGTATAAAAAGTTTAATAACTTTCAAAAAACATTTCCGAAAACTTGATACAAAACATTCTAACATAATGTTATTTTTTAAATATTATTATTTTATTAAAATTGTTGACAAACTATTTTGCCCCCAAACATTTTGACAACATTTTTAAAATGCTGTTGTAGTACCTTTTCATAAAACCCTTTTGAAAACGTTTTCATGACTTTTAATAATCCGATATTTAAACCAAAACGTGTTTATATTATAGGCAGATCTTAAGGGATCCAAAATGAGCGTTTATTGCGTTTCGACAGTATTTTTTGGGACATGAGAGCACCTCAGACCTATCGAATTGCATTCTGAATACGAAGCATGTCTTTCTGATATCAAATTTTTTTTTTTTTTTTTTTGAATTTTTTTGAAAATCACAATATAATACAAATTTTATGACAAATTATAAAAATTTGATATTTTTCAAATTTTGATATATAACAGTCCTCGAAGTAAATTATATAAATCTAATGACATATTCTTAAAGTGTATTAAGGGGGAGGAAAAGCCGACGGTCAATTGAAAATTTTGACCTTTCATATTGAAGATATGGATTTTTTCCCAAAAGACTTTTTACCAAAAAATTTTTTTGGTATTTTGGGAAAAAAATCCATATCTTCAATACGAAAGGTCAAAATTTTCAATTGATCGTCGGCTTTTCATCCCACCTACATACACTTTAAGTATAAATCATCAGATATATAAAGTTTACTTCAAGTACTGTTAAATATCAAAAATATCAATTTTAATGATTTGCCATAAAATGTGTATTAAATTGCGAATTTCAAAAATCAAAATTATTTGATATCAGAATGACATTCTTCGTATTCAGAATGCAATTCGATATGTCTGATGTGATCTCATGTCCCACAATAAATACTGTCCAAACGTTCATACCCCAGCCCTTAAATGACTTTGCAAAGTCCAAAATACTTGCCAACTACCAGGCTCTGCTTCTCCGTAGCATTTAACTTAATAATTTCAGAAATACGAGAGTACTTGTCAGCATAACGTTTCAATGTAGATTGTGCAGAGTCTGTAAATTGTCGGGAAACAAATAAAACGATTGGGATCTATTAAATCAGCATTAATGTGGCATATACATTCATTACAACTGGTTATAGCTCAAATGTGTGACTTGAGTTTCAATTTCTCGGAAAAACTAATTTTTTCGGATTAAAAAAATATTATCATGTTTGCCGAATGAAACATAGCTAAATTGAGTAGTTTTAAATTTGAGGGAAAATGAGTTAAAAACATGTAATTTTGCATGATTTTTTACATTGCAGTTACAACATTCACAGACTTGGTACAAGTCTAAGCATTCAAAATTTGGAGTATTATAAGCTATGAATATGCTCATGAAATTATTTTTATGTTAATTTTGATAATGATAAATGATATTTAAAAAACTGTGTTTTGCAAACAGTAGAATGCATAACCTGGAGTTAGTATTCATGGTCTTAGTACACGTCTTTGAGCTTAATTAGCACAGCATACGAAAAACTACGTAAAACACATGTTTTTGGCCAAAAATTTGCCAAATATTAAAATTGGACTATTAATGCCAGTTAGAACTAACTAAAGGGTTATGATTTAGCTATGTTTCAACAGGATAGCCTAATATTGTTTTAAATCCCAAAACACTAGTGCTGTATTTTGCTGGAATAGGGAGTAGGTGCTGCAGTCGTGACAAAATCTGAGATTTTGAATAAAACGATGGAGCACATCACTTAAAGCCATATTATAACATTTGCTGAGGAGAACGCCCTCAAAAGATTTTAAATTCAGGTTTTTACACGATTGTAATGTACTTTAGTAAACAAAGATTCTCTGCAAAAATTAAGACTTTAGGTGCTGTAGTTTTGTCAAAATCCGAGATTTTGAATAAACCGCCGGAATCGTCGTTTTATTATTACGATAGAAATATTAGTCGAACGCGTATGCGATGTCAACACATCCCTACGTACACGGCGTGCGGGACACACACACACCCCCACACACACGTACACGCCAGAGGATCGTACCATATTACAACCGCCGGAGTAACATGCATTGGCGCTAGTAGTAAATTCCAATTTTCTTTGCTTTACCTCACTTGTTCGGCTCAAAATTAAAAGGGACATATCTGACAGTACATGCTAACATTTTATTGAAAATGAATACTAAAGATATGGATTTTTTTCCCAAAAAGACTTTTTACCAAAAAATTTTTTTTTGGTATTTTGGGAAAAAAAATCCATATCTTCAATACGAAAGGTCAACATTTTCAATTGATCGTCGGCTTTTCATCCCACCTACATACACTTTAAGTATAAATCATCAGATATATAAAGTTTACTTCAAGTACTGATAAATACCAAAAATATCAATTTTTAATGATTTGCCATAAAATGTGTATTAAATTGCGAATTTCAAAAATCAAAATTATTTGATATCAGAATGACATTCTTCGTATTCAGAATGCAATTCGATATGTCTGATGTGATCTCATGTCCCACAATAAATACTGTCCAAACGTTCATACCCCAGCCCTTAAATGACTTTGCAAAGTCCAAAATACTTGCCAACTACCAGGCTCTGCTTCTCCGTAGCATTTAACTTAATAATTTCAGAAATACGAGAGTACTTGTCAGCATAACGTTTCAATGTAGATTGTGCAGAGTCTGTAAATTGTCGGGAAACAAATAAAACGATTGGGATCTATTAAATCAGCATTAATGTGGCATATACATTCATTACAACTGGTTATAGCTCAAATGTGTGACTTGAGTTTCAATTTCTCGGAAAAACTAATTTTTCGGATTAAAAAAATATTATCATGTTTGCCGAATGAAACATAGCTAAATTGAGTAGTTTTAAATTTGAGGGAAAATGAGTTAAAAACATGTAATTTTGCATGATTTTTTACATTGCAGTTACAACATTCACAGACTTGGTACAAGTCTAAGCATTCAAAATTTGGAGTATTATAAGCTATGAATATGCTCATGAAATTATTTTTATGTTAATTTTGATAATGATAAATGATATTTAAAAAACTGTGTTTTGCAAACAGTAGAATGCATAACCTGGAGTTAGTATTCATGGTCTTAGTACACGTCTTTGAGCTTAATTAGCACAGCATACGAAAAACTACGTAAAACACATGTTTTTGGCCAACAATTTGCCACATATTAAAATTGGACTATTAATGCCAGTTAGAACTAACTAAAGGGTTATGATTTAGCTATGTTTCAACAGGATAGCCTAATATTGTTTTAAATCCCAAAACACTAGTGCTGTATTTTGCTGGAATAGGGAGTAGGTGCTGCAGTCGTGACAAAATCTGAGATTTTGAATAAAACGATGGAGCACATCACTTAAAGCCATATTATAACATTTGCTGAGGAGAACGCCCTCAAAAAGATTTTAAATTCAGGTTTTTACACGATTGTAATGTACTTTAGTAAACAAAGATTCTCTGCAAAAATTAAGACTTTAGGTGCTGTAGTTTTGTCAAAATCCGAGATTTTGAATAAACCGCCGGAATCGTCGTTTTATTATTACGATAGAAATATTAGTCGAACGCGTATGCGATGTCAACACATCCCTACGTACACGGCGTGCGGGACACACACACACCCCCACACACACGTACACGCCAGAGGATCGTACCATATTACAACCGCCGGAGTAACATGCATTGGCGCTAGTAGTAAATTCCAATTTTCTTTGCTTTACCTCACTTGTTCGGCTCAAAATTAAAAGGGGACATATCTGACAGTACATGCTAACATTTTATTGAAAATGAATACTAATCTATTTTTAAAGAAATGTTATAATATGGCTTTAATTATTGTGATCGAAAAATTAGTCAAACGCGCGCGCCATTCCCATAATACGGTACGTACATGGCGTGCGGAAAGGATAAATAACACACCAAAAGGACCGAATTCAGTCACAATCGACAAGGTGAAACGAATTTGCGTAATTACACGATGGTATTAAATAGCGATTTTTTTTTGTTTAACTAATCTTTTCGGATCAAAATTAAAAGGGGACATATCTGACATGCAGTGAAAAGTTACATTGTGTGAAAAAAAAAAATACAAATCTATTTTTATGGAAATGTTACAACATGACTTCAACTGTTATTCCGACACGCCACTACTAGACAGATTGTGATTTCCAACCGTATGTATTGAACGTACGTGGAATCTATTCAAAATCACTCTCCTGTGACGGAATTTTGAATAGATGTACGAGCGTGCGATACGTACGTTTGGATGTCGCAACTTCTCTAATAATTTGAAAGCCTCGACACAATCAGCCCGCTCAGTGGAGATTGAACCTCGGTCACTCAATTACCGGTGGAGATCTAGTTTCACTACAATGCATTTCTATGAAGTCTCCTGAACACCATATACCATGTATTATTGCCAAAAATCTCTATAGAGGATAGAGGACTAATTTGCATATATCAAAATGGCCGCTTATGCAGGGATCAAGTTTCAAAGTTGGTCAAAGTTTTATGTTATTTACCAATTCGTTGCCTTGTCCAATAGTGAGGTTCTTTTAGTGAGTGAACCACTTGAGGATGTGCAGAAATTTTAGCCCACAAATCTGTTGTGCCAGCTTTAGGAAACCCGGCCAAAAAGAATGCAGGTAAGCATAGTATGTCGTTTTCTTCTCTCCAACAAGGATTTTGTATTGTTTCCATAAATTTGGTAGGAACGCTTTCAAATATCTGTGGAAAAAATAATGTAGGTGTTAAAAGCAGTATAGTTTCATTTTATATATGGAGGGCGATGCATAGCTACTTGTTCAGACGTATTGGAAATTGAAGGTAATAAAATTCCACATGTTTATTCTTACCAATTTTACTGTATTCAACCCTCTCCATGAGGTATTGAATGCAGACGACACGTTTCAAAATGTCTTTAAAAATTCAAAAATTTTCATGAGCATATTTGGACTCAGCATAAAAATGCATTAAAATGAGTACAAACAACCCAAGTATTGGTTCAGTGGTTCTTGAAATAGCTCAATATTTTGCGAAAATATCTAAGAATTTGGGAATTTTTATATTGAAGCCTATGAAGAGCATTAATCAATCGTACCGGACTCCTCAAAAGTAGTATGGACTTAAAGTTTTTCTATTGTGTTTACTTCTTACCTTGGGAGCCATATTATACAACTCAGGAGGTATTTGTCTGTCCCGTCATATGTTATTACAACTGGTCTTCTTTCAGGACATTCAGGAATAGAGCCAAAATTCTCCTCTCCAGTTTTGTTTAACGGTGGTAGAATGGTTTCATTTACATCTTGCCAAGATTCAATCGACGATGATTCATCAGAATAACTGTAAGACCAATAACTCAAATCTAACACATTGTCCCATAGTTCTTCATTTGAAGATTGATAATCATTGGAAGATTTTTCCTCGGATGTGTTGTTTTTGACAGGCATATAGGTGAGCGCTTTTAAGGGTTGAGGATGCTTATTTAACCACGATGTTTTTGCTCGCATTTCAAGAAGCCGCCTTTTGTTTGGCATATCAACAGTTTTATAATAGACGTCGGTTCCATGGAGTATGCAGAGTAAAACAACTACGGTTAACACAACCACAGTGTAAAATAATCCTCGTGAAATCTACAATGAAAACAACAACAAGCATGATATCAAAAAGGCTTAAGCCGCTTACTCTCTCCACGCTAATGTCGACCATAATTCTCACTGTTTTGTGATGTGACTTTTTCCTGTCATAACTATTAGGGAACAAACCAAAAGATCGATGACGTCCTATAAACGTAACTAGTTTCGTTTCTCGGCAACACAAAATTGGGAAAACAAGGGGGAACGCGAAAATTTTGAGCGTACGCGAGGGGGGAACGCGAAATGTTTTGTCGATATTTTTTCAAAAACGCCCATTCCCCCCTGCCGTAAATAATGATCGGTCCCTTATCACTCGATTCTTGTTGTCATTTCTTTAATCGAGCTACAACTCGATGAAAGTACACACCTCGTAATAATAATAATGTTAATCAGAAAGCAAAACGGATACAAACCCTGCAAAGTTTCTTAATTGGGATTCCAGGTAAAAACCACATGTGCCTGCTCACGGTCAAATTTTTTTTATTGCATGAGGCGAAAGGGCTTTGGTAGTAGGTTACAAAAAGTCACATCAAAAATTCCTCCGGAGCTTGTTGCCATAGCAACGGCAGATTTTATGATTTTAGCGATTTTTGCTTATTTTGGGGTGAAAATAAGAGAAAATATTCACTTTTCTGAATTGCCCTTGACATAAAATTTGAGGTCACATTAAAAAAGCAACCTTACCACCATAAAGTACCATCTTTGCACTTGTCCCAGGAACAAAAAAATATTTCAATAAAATTTCCCCATGTGCAATTTTAGGGATGGGCAACATTGACAATTTCGCACTTTTGAAAAAATGAAATTTTTACCCTATCTTTGAAGTCAAAAAAAACTAATTTTGCTTGAGCACCCAGACTTATTTTCTCTTTGGTGGTACTTGAGTAGACATTTCCCCTTCCAAAACTGGTAAAAAACTCTGGGGCTATTTGTCCTGTAAAGCCAGTGTTGCCAGAAAGTTTGCAAATTTTCAAAAAAATGCATTTTTCGAAATAATGTATTTTCTACATATTTACTCATATAACTTTTTATACGACCAACTTAATTGAAATATTTACCCTTTGCGTACAAGATTTGACACACAACTGCTTCCGGAAGCAACACTTAAAGGCTGCAGAAGAGTCGTGTTCTGCAAAAACCGGTATTGCCAGAAAATCTGACTTTTTAACTTATATTTCCAATAAGCTCATTTACTACAGGCTCTAGGGGGGAGTTCGTGTACATTACTCTTTTAGAAATTTACCTTGCATTATCATGTTATATATGCAAAGACCTTTAAAAAAAGTTTGGGTAAGAATATCAGATCAAGTGCAATTAAATATGGCATCCAAAATGGCCGCCAAATAGGGGTTTCCATTAAAACACGCTATGGCAACATGCAAATGATCTAATGATGAAAAAATATCGATGCAATTGATGTTTCTAATCAACGGAAATAAATATGTGCCCATTTTGTTTCATTTGGATCTTTTTAATTCAAAATGGCGTCCAAAATGGCCGCCAGAATAGGATATTTTCAGCAGTGTGATGCCATGATTACTTATTTGGAGAGTACAACGCTGTAGCATAGTGAACTTTAGTAGTTGTAGTCTAAATTGATATAATAATAAAATATTATAATATGGAATTAATTTCTATAACTAAAAGAAACAAATATGCGCACAATTTGTTTCATTTGAATCTCTCAAATTGAAGATGGAATCCAAAATGGCCGCCAAATTAGGATATTTCCAGTTTACTGTCCTAGTAATAATTAAATACAAATATAGCAATAGAATTCATATTTCCGACCCGTGAGCCAAATGGAATAAGCAGTGTGATGCCATGATTACTTATTTGGAGAGTACAAAGCTGTAGCATAGTGAACTTTAGTAGTTGTAGTCTAGTCAACTTTCCTATTATAACTGTAACCTAGTTAACTATCCTAATGTAGCTATAGCCCAGTTAACTTTCTGAACATAGCTGTAGCCTATTCAACTTTCGTAACGTGACTTGTATGTAGCAGAGTCAATTTTCTGCAAATCTGTTTGCAAGGATGGATTCTGGCTAATAAAGCAATCGCACTTCCCACGACTATGTTTCGCTTGATGAGATAAAGTGCCCCCCTCCCGGGGTGGGTATGTTCCACTGGAATTTGGAGATGGTTATAAGTCTTTGGGAGCTGACGGCGCGGCGAACCGGTAAAAGGGGGTCTTTCGGAAACGGTAAACGGTTAGAATCAAGGGTCTTTCTTAACCTTCTGGATGAAAATCGTCTGGAATAACCTAGAAAATGTAAGGAATGACCAATTTAGGGTCTTTTACAGCTGAAATGATGAAAATCAGGAGTCTTTTAGTACTCTACTTTCGTAAAATGCATGTGTTTTTCGGAGCTGCGCGGTCCACACCATAGGCCCTAGATATGAATGTATAGGGTCTATGTCCAAACACAGGGTCTTATCGGGTAACTGGTGATAACACTAAGCACCAGCAATGGTAAAAGAATGTGTGAGTCGGTGAAACACATAATGACCATGTTACCAATTAAGAGTCCAAGACTAGTTGATTGAGACACATTTATTTTATCATGTGACTAATCAATGTTATCAGAAATAATAGTCTAAAATCCATTCTAGTAATGTCTAGAGACAATTAAACTGTGCTAGGCAGATGTCGGATAACTGGGTTTTGTAACACCTATGTTGTTCTACTGAGATGCTTTTTGGTCTTGAGTCTTAGGATTATGATAAATGTGTCTCCATCAACCAGCTTCTTGTTAACATGCATGGCCATGGCTTTATTAGTAATACATAATCCATCTTTGCAAAACGATTGTAAGTACTAGTACTAATATGTTAGGAAAGTGGGCTCGGCTACAGTTACGTTACGAAAGTTTAATAGGCTACAGCTATGTTGAAAAAGTTAACTAGGCTATAGTTATATTAGGAAAGTTAAGGCAAAAGCTATATAGGAACTGTGACTAGACTATACAGCTATGCTAAGGAAGTTGAATAGGCTACACCCCTGCACTCTCCATACTTTTCACCGAACTGTAAATGTAATGTAATCATGGTATCACACTGCTTATTTCATTTCACTCACTGGTCTGAAATATTCATTATATAGCTATTATATATTTGTATTTGCTTACTAGACAGTTAACTGGAAATAGCCTATTTTGGTGGCCATTTTGGATTCCATCTTGCATGGGAAAGATACAAATGAAACAAATTTTATGTAAATATGTTTCTTTTGATTAGAATCGTTCATTCCATTGATAATACTTAATTATTATATCCTTTTAATGTTGCTCTAGTTTATTTCAATGGAAATAGGCTATTCTGGCGGTCATTTTGGAAGCCATCTTGAATTTAAAAGATGTGAATGAAACCAAATGGGCATTTATGATAATTAGAAACATTAATCGCGTTGATATTTTTTCATCATCAAGATCATTTGTATGTTACTATAGTGTGTTGTAATTGAAAACTCCTATTTGGCGGACATTTTGGACGCCATCTTTAATTGCACTTGATTTGAATTTCTTACCCAAACTTTTCCCTCAACTTTTATTGAAGGTCTTGGCATATATAACATGAAAATGCTGGGTGAGAGCATAATTTTTGGAATTCAGTAAGAGCAAAATGGGGTCATTGGGTGACAGACGGACCGCTTTGATTTAAATTGGGGGGGGGGCATTGGATATGAATATGACCTTTTTTGAAATGGGGTCTTTGGGTGAGAGCCTCGAAAATTGCATTTCTAGTTCTAGCTTCAAATGGTTTTGATGGCTTTGTTATTTCAAAAGAAGTAACAAAATCAGTGATACGTAGGTTACTGGTTGCTGTTCAAATGGATATATAAGGGTATTTGGGTGACAGATTGAAAGGAAAAATAAGAGGTCTTTGGGTGACAGAGCACGTGATCATGACAAAATAATATGGGGTTTTTGGGTGACAGCAGTTTTTGATACTATCGGGCAACACCAAGCCCAAGTTTCAAAACCTGTATGATATCGTGCTAGCAAATGTACAGACAAAGCTAGATAAAATAACGGTAACAGTTCAAAAAATAATTAAATAAATTTAATTATGTAAAATGCGCTTATTGGAAATATAGATTTAAAGAGTCAGCTTTTCTGGCAATACCAGTTTTTGCAGAATACGACTCTTTTGCAGCCTTTAAGTGTTGCTTCCGGATGCAGTTGTGTGTCAAATCTTGTATGCAAAGGGTAAATACTTCAATTAAGTTGGTCATGTAAAAAGTTATAATGAGTAAATATGTAGAAGATGCATTATTTTGAAAAATGGAATTTTAAAAAAATTGGCAAACTTTTTGGCAACACTGGAATTGGAGAGATACCAATGAAACAAATTGTGTGCATATTTATATCTTTTGGTTATAAAAATTCATTCCATTGAGAATACGTATTATTATATCAACTTCATGTTGCTCTAGTGTATTTCAATGGAAATAGGCTATTCTGGTGGCCATTTTAGACGCCATTTTGAATTTAAAAGATCCAAATGAAACAAAATGGGCACATATTTATTTCTGTTGATTAGAAACATCAATTGCATCAATATTTTTTCATCATTAGATCATTTTGTATGTTGCTATAGTGTGTTTTAATGGAAAACCCCTATTTGGCGGCCATTTTGGACGCAATCTTTGATTGCACTTGATCTGAACTTCTAACTCAAAATTTTGTTGAAGGTCTTTGCATAATTTATATAACATGAAAATTCAAGGTAAATTTCTAAAAGAGTCATGTACACGAACTCCTCCATAGAGCTTGTAATAAATGCGCTTATT
Organism: Amphiura filiformis; assembly: GCF_039555335.1. Taxonomy (NCBI): domain Eukaryota; kingdom Metazoa; phylum Echinodermata; class Ophiuroidea; order Amphilepidida; family Amphiuridae; genus Amphiura; species Amphiura filiformis. The sequence goes on along the minus strand of NC_092634.1, from coordinate 69,393,018 downwards.
GAAAAATATAGATTTAAAAAGTCGGATTTTCTGGCAATACCGGTTTTTGCAGAACACGACCCTTCTGCAGCCTTTAAGTGTTGCTTCCGGAAGCGGTTGTGTGTCAAATCTTGTACGCAAAGGGTAAATATTTCAATTAAGTTGGTCGTATAAAAAGTTATATGAGTAAATATGTAGAAAATACATTATTTCGAAAAATGCATTTTTTTGGAAAATTGGCAAACTTACTGGCAACACTGGCTTTACAGCACAAATAGCCCCAGAGTTTTTTTACCAGATTTGGAAGGGGCAATGTCTGCTCAAGTACCACCAAAGAGAAAATAATTCTGGGTGCTCAAGCAAAATTAGTTTTTTGACTTCAAAGATAGGGTAAAAATGTTATTTTTTCAAAAGTGCTAAATTGTCAATGTTGCCCATCCCTAAAATTGCACATGGGGAAATATTATTGAAATATTTTTTGTACCTGGGAAAAGTGCAAAGATGATACTTTATGGTGGTAAGGTTGCTTTTTAATATGACTTCAAATGTTAAGTCAAGGGCAATTCAGAAAAGTGAATATTTTCTCTTATTTTCACCCCAAAATAAGCAAAAATCGCTAAAATCATAAAATCTGCCGTTGCTATGGCAACAAGCTCCGCAGGAATTTTTGATGTGACTTTTTGTAACCTACTACCAAAGCCCTTTCGCCTCATGCAATAAATTTTTTTTGACCGTGAGCAGGCACATGTGGTTTTTACCTAAAATACACACATATGCCTATAATTTCATTATACATTATTACAATCTCTATAAAAATGTTAATTAGAAAAGAAAATGTTTGGAGTTATTTATAATGGTAGGTTTTCATTAAAATGTAAATCCCTTTGATAGTCTTGTATTACTTAGCTACATACCTTGTTTACTAATGCCAAGTGAACGGTATTATGTGTAAAAATGTAAATCAGAATGCAAAACAGATAAAAAAAACTCTGCAAAGTTGCATACAAATGGTTATAATTTCATAATGTGAGCAATTTTTTGTTATTCAGTAATTTTATAAATAATTACTGTATATGAATTTTTCTATTACTTTAACTTTAATAAAAAAATAACTTAATGACTTACATGTATCCTCATAATGTCAATAAATACCATAACCAAGATCACCAAAGTCTTGTCATAATACATGTAATACAGCCTTTTGTAGTGTTCAGATCAGATACCAGTGAATGGTATTAAAATTGACACGACACGAGAAGCTGCAGGTGGTGTAGGACTCGCGACACGTGACATACGAGGCTGACGAAACTATAAAGCTAACAGCCCGTTCAAAAAAGACTGTTAGCAGTTGAAAAATAACATACTATCTGTTTTAGAATAAGATAATTTTGAGTTGCCACCACAAGCACAGTTAGAACTGTTTGTGAAGATTTAATGATTACACATACATTCAATAGCGACGTAAAATATGGTGATATCGTATCCGGCTCTTCCTGAGAAACTGGAAATGCATGCTGCAACCAGCGATTGGAGGGAAAATCACATCCTTGTGACAACTAACAAAATAAAACCATCTGCCGCTCGCGCTTTGTCTAAAATTGCAAAAGCGTGTTTGATACATATTGCTTTTGTTGTTTTAACAACACTCCACTTAAAAGTGCTATCCGGGAGTGCTATGCTCGGGTGCAAAGCACATTCTGTTTAAAATATTATACAAATGATAATAATGTAGGCCTAAGTGTGTACGATGTACGCTAAAATTAGTACAGGGTGAGTAAAAAAAGTGCAATAGAGCAAAGAATCGATGTTTATGTAAGAACCAAGTTGAATTTTCCCATTATTGAAAATTTCTATAAATGCCACACTCAATAGTCACCTTTTGAAGTGACTCGCTACTACCGTTTAATTTTTATGAGTCCTTTTGCTGCGATCCCCAATTTCATTATTTGTCCACGAGGTACCATGTATTTTAAATGAGAGCACACAATGCACGATAAAGGCACCAGCTCTGAAACTGACTTTAACTTAAATAAGGTTGATTGTTGCGTTATTTTAATTTTTTTCTGTTCAAACAAACTTTCTAACATTACTTTAAGTCCTTCATACCTCACTCGACTCCAACTCCAGTTTTTTAATCCCAATATGTCCAACTTACTGGATATATTGTAATTCACTCCACTTCAATTTGGGCGCATTTCATTTCGACATTTGAAAAACCCGCCTACAAATTTATATGTTTTTGATAGAGAATAAACATCTTTAAAGTAAAGGGAAAATGAAAATAACAACAAATAATGTTTCTTCTCCTTAAACAAGACCATGGGCAATAACACTTTGGGTGCTCCATTTTATTTCAATGCCAATGAGGTTAAGAAAATGGCAGTTGTTCCAAATCTACCTTACACAGAGTGGGCTGACATTCAACTTTTAGATGTCTCTTGGACAAACATGAAAATTGGGTATCGCTATAAAATGTGTCATAAAAACAAAACGGTATATGCTAATTAATTGATTTTTGCACACAAGGTCACTAATGGATATGTTATTTATAAAATGTTTTTAAACCTAAAAGGTTCAACTCGGTTCTTAAATAAAAATGGATTCTTTTCTCTATTGCACTTTTTTTTGACTCACCCTGTATCATTTGCAATATATTACAGAAGGTAGCCGAGAAGGTAGCCCATATAACTGAGCTCTAAAATCTTCAACTATTATTAATTTCATTTGAACTAAATGTATAAACTATTGTATTATTTCTAGTTTATGAATATTTATTAGCATACCTTTTTTCGGGGAGTAGGGAGGGGGTATAGTGAATTTCAGGGGAGAGGCAATAGCAACAAACATGTTGCCCAAAATTGCCGCAAAATGCGGAAATGTGCGTGATTTGGGGTTTTTGGCTTAAAAGTAGGGAAATACTGGGGGAAGAGTAATATTGGGGTGGGGGGGGGGGGGCAACTGCTCACCTTGCCCGCCACTGTCTATTTGAAATACTTGTGACATTTTCATAAAACCGTAGCACGCAAATATTGCATCAAGTGCTGGCGCTGTACGGTTTACCACGGAAGCGGCAGGTGCACAGCAGTGGGCGTCATACGACAAGTGTTTCTCCCAATTGAATATGATTAATTTTAATGCTAGTTTATTGAAGCCTGGTTACCTTTTTTGGGACGGTTTTTAATGAAATACTGTTTGTGTCAAAACTGAAGCATCCTATGTATAAAATAATATATGAATATCAAATTTTTCTGCTTTAGAAGGTAGAGTATTTTTATTTTAATTATAAATAGTTGAATTTGTTTTGAATATAGTGAAAATGCAGACTGAAAAAAATATGAAAATTATATATAAAAAATACATAGAACCCCGCTAAAGGTTACTTTTTCGTTTTTATGGTAATCTAACCTTCTATTTTCAGAAAAACCCACCATCTTTCCACATTATTCCTCCACAAAAATCGGAGTTTAGCATTTCTCGTGGCAATCATATTCTTAGTCTCGCGCACAAATTCAATGGTCTGTTACGAACGACTGACAAAAATCGGCTGTGAATGAGACTAGCCAACCAAAACTCCTATTGTTGAAGGGACAATACGCTATAGATTCAGTACAATTGTTGGCTAGCTGTTTGTCACAACTTGCAAGACAGCTCAAGGCGTGACTCATTTTGTATAAATCGACACAAGTGATAGGAGAGATTAACCTTGTTATATCATACTAGTGATATATTGTTTCTTTGTATTGATTAATCGATAATTGTTCATTTAAGGGACAGTTGGGCTAGCCTTTTATTTTTGACGTAGGGAGGAGTGCTGCAATTGGCTGGCGAAAAATACAAGGCTGACCATGCTGACTGACAGCCCATTCAAAACAGACGGTTAGCAGTTACAAAGTGAAAAACAACATGCCAACAGTGGGGTACTTTGTCACACCTCAGTGGTTTTAGAATAACACAATTTTGCTTTGACACAACATAACACATTTAGAATTGTTTGTGAAGATTTCATGATTATGTCTTAATCCAATGGCGACGTCAAAATGGCGAAATCGCATCCGTCATAATTGTTAGTTTCGTATTCGTATCGTCAGACCACTCAGATCTAAAATGGCAGCAAATAAATTTCTCAGATCTAAAATGGCAGCAAATTAATTTCTATCGATGATTTCAGGATCATATTTGAGTAACATTTTATTCAGGGGCATAGCCCGCCATTTACTGTGGATGGGGCAAAGCACTATCTTTGAGCCCATTTGTCAATTTGTCAAATGTGAAAATTGTCTGTGTGGGGGTGTGTGGGCGAGTGTAGAGGGATGGGGTTGGGGTGGGGGTTGGGTGTGGGGGTGTGTGGGGGTGTGTGTGTGTGTGGGTGGTAGCTTGGTAACAAATATGGACAATTATTGTCGTTCACAGCCCTTGGGATACCTGTTATGGTTATGAATCTTTTCAAGATACTATACTGAGTGATTGAGGCCAAAATGAAATGCACGCTAAACTCTTCAGCAGATCAAGTATGTATAGTGGTCATCTTAATCATTATCATCGTCATCATTGTAGACGTCGTCATCATAATCATCATCAACAACATCTACCTCCCCATCTTTTTAACATCAACATCAACGTTGTCATCGTCACAATCCTCAATCATTGTCATTTTACCAATAATTTCATACGTTATTACTATCTATTCCAACTCCAGTGACACCTCATTTATTTCCATTATATTTTGGATGTACTTTAATGAAATAGGAATTAGCCTTTTACTTTGAAATAATGAATATAACATGACTGTAGTGGTTGTGTTCATACCCTTTCCGTGAACATATACCTACTCCAATCCAGTGAAATGTGCATGAGGTGTCACTCAAGATAACAGATAACTATTTATATGATTATTTTTGTTTGTAAGATATGAGGGCACGGTGGCTCAGTGGTTACGGCCTTGGACTCATAATCTGAGAGCTTGCTCGACGTGCGTGGGTTCGATTCCCCGTCCCACCACCGTGTTGCGCCCTTGGGCAAGGCGCTTTGCCTCGCTTGCCTCACCCCACCCAGGTGCAATGGGAAGCTGTTACGGGTAGTCACAGTCGTTGTACTAATGGACCCTGCGTCACTTGTAGGTTACAAACGTGGTTCCAACATATTCTAATAACGGGGGAATAAATGTAAAGCGCTTTGAGGCTGTTTACGGCATAGAGCGCTATATAAATATCTACATTTTATTTATTTATATCATTACAATAAAGCAACAGTGTGGTGTGAATTTTTGGCTTCATTCATACGTGTGGTTCGTACGTACATATTGCCCATTGAAATGCGTGTATGATCGACGGGTATAAAACGATATTGCGATTTGCATCTCTGATACAAACGCACGGAATAAGGCACTGTGGTTGTTAAATTTGATAGTTTTGTACGGCGTCAGGACGGTTCGTGGAACGCGACTAATATCCCCACAAAAAGGATTGTACAATATGCCTCTATTTTCCGAAATTGAATTACTTGTGTTTAGACGGGTGTGACATAAACCTGGCTAGGTGTTTTATTTGGGTTACGAATAAAGGCTTTGGATTTATCGAATGGCTGCCTTGTGCTGTCATATGATTAGTTTATATAAACATTGTTCCAAGTTCCTTTCTTTCCTTTCTCTGTTTCCTTTCCGTGTTCTTCTCCTGTCTTTCTTATTCTTTCTCTCTGTCTCGCCCTCTTCCACTCTCTTTACCATCATTTTGACCTTTTCTTTCCCTTTATTTCTTTCTATTCACTTCTTTCTCTTTCTCTCTCCCGCTACGCCCCTCTCACAGTTCATCTTTTTTCCCACCCATCATTGGTTCTTGCTTGATTATTTGCATATGGAAAGGTTTGACTACAAAAACCATTCTCTTAATGCATCTACGCACAGTGTCCACCTCGATACACCCGAGTACACAAATATTTCAGCACAGCGAGAATGAGCGAGTCTAGTCTCCACACAGTCTGTGTTACACTACACGGTTGAGTGCATAGCATTTAAGAGCTGTGTGAGATCTGGTGGAAAATAGACTTCTGAGGTTGGTTTTTGCCAAAACCTAAAGTGTTCTCTTCATCCAATCAGAATTTTTTATATTGAACGAAAGCTAACACTTTCCCCTTAAAGCACGCTTTGTCATCAGTCAACAGATGACGCAATTCAATTCTGATAGCAACGCGAATGTGAGAAAACGACCTATTCAAGCAGACTTTTTGACCAAAATGTAGATTTTAAAAGTCAAAACCGCAAGTGTTCCTTTCAATATTTTTTCGAGTTTTATGTCATTAAATGAAAGAGCACACTTACATTATCCATATACTAGCGTCATTAGAATAAGTAATGGCCAATTCTCTTTAAAATACAAATCGGGTGCAAAAAGTTTTCACCTGTTTTGTCACACGGTTGTAAATTCAACGAACTATGACTTTGCTAAAGAGCGCTTACCGTACCAATTGATATGTTTTTTATGGCTTACTTGTTTACCTTTTTATGCCAATATCCTTTACTTCTTGAGATACAATTAAATGGAAATTTGTAAGGAAACCTTGTATAAGCGAGTATTACTATACAGAACTATAAACATATGGACCTGGGAGCATTAATACATTCTCATGTGTAATCGATCAGCAAGGGCATTCGATTTATTTAAAGTCAGGTGTGTGATAAAGACGTCAGCATTATAGGCTTGAGACCCACACAAACATACCTTGGGGATACGTGAAAACAATGGTACCACTTTCTCAAGTGGTGCGCTAACACGTGACTTTCTATTCATTACTTATTGACATTGACAGTCAACTGCCTGGTAATGCGTTACTATGTTGTCGGGTGATCAGTTACCAATCCAATGGCGAAACTCTTTAGTTGGATTTGAAACATGGTACCACTTTTACGAATAGCCTGTCGGCAAATCAATTCGGTACAATGGAACAATGCGTTACGTAATCTATTTTTCTCCATGTTCATAATCGTCGACAATCAAGAGATATTTAAATGTATGCAAATTATTTGAGCAAAACATTCTTTTAAAACGCGTTTATTCGTAATATATGCTACTAAACTCTATATTTATTATATTCTTTTGTATAAGAATAATCGGAGAAACCCCTTTTAAATATAATAACTGATAACTCATGATTTCGTCAAAACTGTCGCCGCATGCGATCATATATGGCTACAGTAATATAATGTACTATGACCATGGCCTCGATTAGTTTTTATACCATACAGGGTGGGCCAAAAACAACTTTACCCAACTAAAAAGTTTCATATGTCAACATCGAAACGTCTGCTTCAAATTGTTTTTACATATTCGTAAAGAACATCTTCTTAAGAGTATTTGGTGAAAAAACTATTCAAAAATGTATTAAATTAAAAACGTTACGATAGTTTTAAATCAAAGGGTCAACATTAACTTTGTCCACGCGAAGGCCTAGTGGCTGTCGCTTCGCATCACTTGCAATAGCGAGTTCGATAGAGAATGAGAACCACTTATACGCACACATTTGTTCAGCAATTTTATATAACACAATCAAATAAACCAAATATAAACAATTTAAATATCAAGCTACGATATTTCGTCATGATATGCAGCTTTCATGCTGCACAAATATAAAAATTCTCTTCAAATATGCGCAAAGCAATTGGAACCTCAGACCTCATTTTTGTCATTACGAAATGTTTATCTAAAAGAAAGGTTGAAGTTATTGCACTTATTGCGTTCGTGGTATGTTCGGCAAATTGTTGCATCGAGAACTGACTTTGGGGTTAGCTGCATTAAGTTCCCTTTGAACCGCTGCAACATTTGCAGCTGAACGACCAGTTCTTGGATGTCCGCTTCGTGCTTTGCATCTATTCATCACACTTCCGAAGTTGTGAAAGTTGTTCATGTAGAGTTATGGTAGGTTTCGGCGGGACTCTTACGTTCAGGAAACGAATCCGAAATTGACGCTGCACTTCCAAGAAGCTTTCTGTTCTGAAGTAGGCCTATACCTCTGCCATAAAAGTCCTCTCTTGTGTTGTGAATTGCCTTAACTTGACAAACCTATTTAGAAATAAGCCACGCAGTCACAAAATGCACGAAGGCATATTTAAAATTCAAAAATTGCTCCAGGTGAATCCTTTGTAATTGTGTAATAATTGTTGGTCAATGAGAGGAGTGAAGTTCGAGTACATTACAAGTTAGTGGGGATTAAAATCGATTGAATTTCGTTCATGCATGTAAAACAATTATCACTTTTCAAAGACAAGCCAAACGTGTTTACTAATTACATGTATGCCTAACGCATATGTTTGCCTTACTCTTAGCAATTCGACACATCCCATTGAATTACGTGTGGACAAAGTGATTTTTGACCCTCGGACGTAAAACTAGCACCATTTTGTTAATTTAGCTTCTTTTGCTTTCATTTTTTCATCACATACTTTTAGGACGACATACATTTAGAATATGTAACAATATCATGAATAGCTCTTCCACAATTCGAGCAACCACCCTCTGAAATTGGGTAAAGTTGTTTTTGGCCCACACTGTAGTTAGCCACTGCAAGAGCGATTGTGTGCGTTTTAGCAATTGAACAGGGTTGTACTTTCCAAAGCGCGAAAAGACAATCCTTCTTATTGGTCGATGGTCTGTCGCTTGTTGGCCAAAAATTAAATATAATCTCGACTTCAACTGTCATCAATATTTGGCTATTATGCTGTCATCAAAGGTTGATCATATAGAAATAAATGTTATGTTCAGGTAATGAAATATTGCTGGTATAACTCTTTTCATACTGAGTGAGGAACAGAAAAATAATGAAATTTTTGGAGAGTTCTTCCATTATTAAAAAAGATTTAAAAAAATAAAAATTTCGAAATTGTAAATTATCATGACCATATGTGGAATCAGCATGAAAAATGCATCAAAATGAGTACAAACAAGCCCAGTATTGGTTCAGTAGTTCTTAAGATAGCTCTTGATAATTTGAGAAAATATCTCAAAACTTAGACTTTTTATGTTGAAGCCTATGGCTAACATCCAGAGTATAAAGGCTTCTTAGCATATTAATGTAATAAAATACATGAAATGGTTTAAAATGCCTATATTTGTACGGAGGAGGGAGGTAGAAATGAATAATACCAATTAAAAAAAATAGTGTTCACTTGTAAGTAATATTATTCAAATCATTCGTTAAATATGTTACTGATTTGAAGAATCTATTTTTGTATTTTTAAAATGAATAAACATTACTCATCGACTGTTCTTTGCATTGCTTTAACACTCAAGAAACTCTAAATCAGACCTGTCAACACACACATATATTCGCACACAAAACAATATAAGAAATGTAGGACTCAAAAGTAATACCGTCAAATGAAGTGAACCGAATTGTAATTAAATTTACAATTCTGTTTAATATCATTCACAGAGACATCAAGTTCACAAATTGTCTGCCAAATCCATTATAAACCACAACTGTACGTCATGGTTATTCAATCTTTTCTGACATTGTCTGTAATTATTTTATTAACGTATGGCTATAATTAGATTTAATTCACGAAAACAAATCTCAATTCTGGAAGATTGTCTAAAATTGCAAGTAAGGGAAGCCATGTTTAGATTCAAGGAACACATATGGGAGCGTATTATTTTGGATTTTTATTTAAATCTAGGCGAGGCAAATAATATGATTTCTCATGCAACATTTGCTTTCGTTTGTTTTGGTTTGCTTTTGTATTCTTCGTCTGAGATAATTTGAGAATTATTGTCCTTAGAACTACAAGGGGGGGGGGGGTACCCTAAGATTTTTGTATCCGTCATAAAAAAGCATGCGTTTATGCCTAAACGACCTACGCTAATCGTAGATACATCCTTTGCGCTCATTTTGATGATAACATTTTCAGCCCAACACCAGGGTTAGGACCGGCAATAAAATATTACCAGGGGGGGACTTGTTATGAAATATGACCATGGGGGGGGACTTGTTAGGTGAAAAATAGTCATTTCCTTTTATATTTAACAGAAAATTATATTTATAACTATACTTTTGTACATAACCATTATTCCCATATTTGCATGGGCGCCCACACATTATGACGTCATAGCGACATTATGTGCAGAATGTTTGTACTTATTTTGGTATCACTGGATATAGGAGACCCATAGCTATATATTGGTTCCAAATATAACGGTATATGACGTTTATAAGGGGATCGCAACAACCCCCTCTTCGTAGTTCGTGTTACAAAATATGGCTCAGTAGTTCTAGGGTTAAAAGGATATTTCGTGATTTTGGTATCCTCTTTTAACTGTATGGTTCAAGAGATTCCACACAAAGGAGCTATTTAAAAAAATCAGGCAGCTGTGATTTCGGGCTGTCAACAACAACAAAAAACAAAAAACAAATTTGAAATTAGATATATGATGTTGTAAAAACATCAACAGTATTTGAGGACGAGGCTGTGGATCACGAAGTGCCCCTTTAATGTTTAGCAGAAAGAATCGAAGGCATATGTGTGCATTCAATACTCAAAGTTGAGTTAAATGCATTATATCAAATACATAAATAAGTGCGCATTTATACGTCATCACCGACCGTCAATGCGCACGTTAGGGGCTGTGAAATATTTACGTGTACCCATGGGTGGTGAATTCTCAAAATGGTCTGCCAAAAATCGCTTGTTTACCCTTTCGACCTGCCAAAAATGCTTGCATCCGAACCCCTTTGGCCTGCAAAAAAATCTTCCCCTACTATAATTCACCAACTAGGGGGTATACGAACTTATTGCACCATCTCTCAGACTGGTCGAGCGTTGCTGCTTATTCCACACTATTGACGATGAGATGACGTATAGTTTGATATTATTTTAGCACAGAATTTCGGTATACCGAAAAAACCTCTATTGAATTGAAAAAACCGATTGCAACATTGAGATTTGTACTATTTTGGAGATGAAACATGCCTATATTAGGAAATTGAAACCAATTGTGACTTCGTCTCGTCCTTATTGCGCCTTTTAATTTGGATATTCCAGTTGAAATCAATACTCCCTTATAGAAGACATGACCTTTATGTCTCACACAGAGAGTGTGAATATCAAACGGGGTTACCTGAATGGGGGACTCCATTTGATATAAACATCTCACAAAAAGTAACTACCCCCCCCCCCTTAAATAATAACCATTATTCAAAAACGGGCGCTTGTATTACAAATATGAAAAATGCGTTGGAATCGGAATTTATTTATTTAGTTGGTAAGTTGCCATTCATGTATTATATTGAATATTTTTATGTGTGGGGTGAGATCAACCGCTGTTTGTCAGGAAAATAGACTGAAAATGTAAATAAAATAGTTACTTTTCCACATTCAACTCATGATAATGAATTCATTTTGGAATTAATATGTAGCTAATTGATTGTTCAAACGTGGTAGTATTATTTTAAAGCAAAGCAAACATTAATTGTCAGGTAGATAGCCATAAAATGTGAGAAAAGGTTACTTTTCTATGTATAACCATGTCCAATATGGCATTATTAAGGGTAGGGGAAATACAAAACCACCATAACTCAACCTTTACTCATAATATTGACGTCACAGCGTACATTTAAATCAATGTAACCCAAGATTTGAAAGTTGCAGTTGTATTGATTTTGTATTCAGTATAATGGAAGGAAATATCTGTAATGATATCTGAGTGTTTTTGTATTGTATGTAAGTGCAACATTCAAATCTGGACCTCACTACATTAAATTGACCGTTGTTTTATTATTTTCTGTTTCCAACGCATTTTACATATTTGTAATACAATAGCCCTTTTGGAATAATGGCCATTATTTAAGGAGGGGGGGGGGGGTTAGTTACTTTTTTTGAGATGTTTATATAAAACACCTCTGTATGGCCATATTTTTCATAGGGGCGTATGGATATCAGCTAGAATAGCCCATTTTAAACTGTAATCGACTTGTCAATCACGTTTCCCCTATTTTGAAAAGTGGCGCCTCTTTGGTAATTTCTATAATTTACAGGAATTCAATCTCACGTTCTGTACTTAACCCACTTGTGCGACTCATGGAATTGGTTTCCAAGAAACTGTTTAATTTAATTGAACCCACGATATGCAAATAATTTTGATATTGCCTGTTTCGATGCAGTGTGTATTGAAATAAAGTTTCCCCTAAACGTCTTCGAATTATTTGGTAGGCCACGTGAAATTTGAAAAAATAAAATAAAATAAAAATGAAACAATAATGATATTTTCAAAACGAAGATGAATACTTACACCATTCATATCGTTATATTAGTCTTGTTTTGAAGCTTAGTTCGTTCATTTTGAAGGCTGGCGGTTTGGCGGACGGACACGCATTGGCGGGCACGGTACCATAGACGACATTCCTTTTTTTCCCTTTTATTGTTGAGTACTTAGGTACTATGTACTTTATGTAATTTCATCTCATTAATTAGACTAACAAGCACATTTATATGCTCGTCCATGATTTTTTTCATGGGCTTCTATGAAAACAGTCAATTTTCAGAATTGCAAGTAATTATTCTAAAAGTGACAAACAAAGAGGTATTGTATTCTTTCTGGTTTGGAATGAGTATTCATAAATGGAAGCTGTTACTGTTAAAGCCATATTGTAACATTGGCTGAGGAGGACGCCCTGAATGTTTTTTAAACAAAATTGTTTTTACACGATTGTAATATACTTTATACTAACATACCCTCCAAAAATCAAGGTGCTGTAGTTTTGTCAAAATCCAAGATTTGGAATAAAATTCAGGAACCGTCGTTTAATTATTACCATGGAAACATTAGTCGAACGCGTACACGATATTCACAACTCAGAGTGACAGTAACGTGAAACCGTTACCTTAAATATAGCCGGTATGAATGAGCACCATTAGTTGTGCCATTAAGGCAGGAGGGTGAACATGGTGAAAGTGCATAGGACCAATGCCGGAAACTACGTCACGCTATTGTTCGACCTAGGCTACATCATTTTTAACGCATGCATGTTCGTTAATACAGCTTTAGACTCCTCCACCTTCGCAACACGGTACGTGGAGTGTCTGGAATCACACTGACGGCGGAGGAGAATACAAGCTGGTCAGACAGTTTAGTTTTATCAAGCATATAATACCTGAACAATCACCGTCATTTGATCGATTTAGTAGAGAATATATTGTATATTCAAAATATAATTTTAATATTGTAAAGTTGTTAACTTATATATTTTGTGTACTAAAGTATAAGGACACGTGAATAAAATCATGTCGAGGACAAAATGGCCGCTAATCCGTCTATTGTCTAGACCTAGGATACATATTTCAAAAGAGGGCAGCAGTCTAGGATGCTTATCCCTTCGTGTAGATCCCTGGATAAGGATGGAAGGAAGAAAGAAGTTGAAGAGAAAAGTTGTTTTCCACTCCCGTTTTTACGCCTCGATCGTCTGTTATGTGTACAATATATGAGCGTATTAAAGAAGAGACTTTCATGCTGACGGTGAAAATGGCTTCATGGCTATAGGATATATAGTTCAATGAAGACTTGTGTCAAGGTTTGCCCGTTTAGGAACGATTTTAAAAGTATTCTTGCTTAAAAGTACAAAATATGAACATGGCTATAAACACTCTAAATGTACTTTTAGGGAAAGACTCATCTGGCTCATCTAGCAAAGGCGGGGCAGATGACACATGATAAAAGACCTCGTTACAGTCAGTTCCGACCAGGGTAACAATAAGCCGGATGATTGTTGGCTACACTTGTCTGTCCTGTAAAAAATGCCCCGACCAACTATCTATGCGACTCCCTTCACCAGGTATCTTGTGCCTGGTCGAAGTTTCATCAGCGTTATCTCCTAGATTTCAGCTTTTTTTATGCTTGACATAAAAAAAAAAGTCAAGAAGCAAGAATATGTAACTAGACCAGTCACGTTCCCTGGTTAGACACCGTTGTATCAAGGTGTTTCTGCAACATGTTTCGCCTGGAGAGTATTTACCGCCATATCTAGATTGTCATTTTATAATGCTCCTGTCAGATTTTCCTGCCGCTTACCGCTGCCGTGAGCAGCAATACATATCAGCCAAATATCAAGATCGTGTCTGTTTGTCTGCAAAGCGCGTGCGTCACGCCCCATCAGCGGCAAGAAGCATGGCAGTATACATGAAACCAGCATCAACGTCCAATATTGTTATACATTTTATACCAATATTTAGCCGTGGGTAACTTTCAAATGTTATCAAATTCCACATATCACTACCATTCCATAATTCGATATTCCTGTCGCAAAAAAAGTACACATAATGGACTTTCGGCTACATTTCATGCAAGCATGCTATTTTCAACATTTTTAAATTACATACATGTAGTTGCATACTAAAAACACACACAGTAACCATTTTTTAAATACATCCGCAATTTTAAATTATTAGTCAATGGTCTATTACGTAGACGCATAATCTGATTGGACAATCGCATGATTTTGGGTGTCGTCTATCAGGCCGTAGACGACCCCACGTCATCATGAGCGTAACACGCTCATAGAGGTGCGCGTATGTATCGCGTTGTATGCATAGACGCAGTGCGGAATACTCGCACACACTAGCAGTACGCGCAACAAAAGATGTGAAGTTGTAAACAAGTTTCGTTCATTTTAGAAAAAGGGGAGTTTTTATGACGGTAACTAAATTTTTGCTTTAAAAAACAGTTTACAGTTATTAAAATAATATTTAAGGTTAGCCGAGAGTTTTTCATGCGCTTGATTTCAGAGGGGCGTAAGTTCATAACAGAAACAGCCATGCAGAAAATGAACAAGCGTACCGGGACGTAGGCCTACTTACAATAGAATATCGATCCACGGTCAAGACATGAACGGCTATGAAACTAATTGGCTTAGCTCGTGCCCGGAGCTCGGATGCCGGGGGGGGGGGGGTGGCACAAGCCGTTTTCGGCAATTTTCACAAGGATTTTATAAATTTTAAAATTGATTGGGGGCACTTCGTCAAGCTACGCCCTGGAAAATGTGTTGATTTTGAATTTATAGCCTCTTTGATGAAATCAATGCTGCTATTCCCCTGATTACAATGTAGGCCTAAGGGTAGGCAACAACAACAATATCAAAAAGCAATTATTTGTAAATCGAATTTGGGATGAAAATCAACAAGACAGACTTAGCAGGCCTACAAATTTCTGAATTATATAAAGTGAAAAACAATCAATCACGATTCACTGCACTCAGCGAATCAATCAAATAAAACTAAAAAGAAAGGAGCAAGAAAGAATAAAGACATAGTGAAAAAGAGGAAGAAAGAGAGAGAAAGAAAATAAACGAAAATGAAAGAAAGAAAGAAAGAAATGAAAAAAAGAAATGAAAAAAGGGAGAAAGAAAAGAGGAAAGAAAGGAAGTAAAAATTAGAAAAGAGAAAAAAAAAAGAAAATTCAGCCACACGGAGACTCGAACCCACAAAAATAGTTCACATTAGATTATCAGTCCAATGCTCTATCCACTCGGCCATCGATCAACTTACGCAATAGACTGTTCTCAAAGCGGGTGATATAACTATAATTGGATGCAATTCAAGATGATTACAATCGCGTCCGCATTATGGCTCTTAGAATAAACACGCATGTCGGCGCTGAAATTTTGAACGAACTGATGGAGGAAAACCTCGTTTTTGCAAAACTAGCTTCAATTTGGAGTGAAAATCAAATGGAATAGCAATTGGCAGAATGTTGAGAAATAATGTAGGTATTCAGATGTCTAAATTAACGTCTCGTAATCAAGATATCGATAATTTCACAAACCAGCTTTTTCTCAAGCAAATTCTCCAAAATTTTCCCCCCAAAAGGGCTTTTAAAATTTAATCGGTACTGTATTTGGTTCTTCCCCATGGCAACATTATTTCTTTGATCGATTTATAATACAATACGAAAAAGAAGAAAACAATCGCTCGGTGTGGATTTATACGGAGCGCACATTTGAAAAAAACCTCATGGAACGTGTTTTTGATGTTGTGAACATGGTGGGTAAAAATGCTTTAAACGAAGGATTTTCAAATTTATTCTAATAATTTGTATATAACACACACAAAATGTTAAGCTACATCCAATGCACCAACATTTCACTCGCTGCGATATTTGATTACTGAGAAAACTCTGTTTTAGAGAACAACTTTATACGTCTTTTATACGTTTTTATACGTCTCTTTGTGTAACCTTAACTGACTAAGAATGAGAATAAACGATAGGATTTTTTATTTTGCCTATCCTCTACCTATGATAGACGACAGGCAGGTCCAATATTTTTATCGTAGTATTGGACCTGCCTGTCGTCTATCATAGGTAGAGGATAGGCAAAATAAAAATTCCTATCGTTTATTCTCTAATTATACCTACCCGTCTGCTTCTTCTTCCATACCTATGACCCCCTCGGAAGTATGAATGTTTTTATGCCTTAACCTAAATGACACGTGAGCGTCATTTGATATGAATACAAATATCAAAATGAAATTTAGAAATAGACAAGACTGGCTTTCAAATACGCGTATCTATATATAACCATTTTTGCGTTATTTCTCTCATACTTTGATCATTTGCTTCGTATCGTCATAAATGAATTTAAAAGATAGTACTACAATCTATCACAGAAAATGCTGCATATAATATTTTTAAATATTATATGCAGCATTAAAATAACTCCGCCTATACCTTTGTACAGGAGCCAGCTGTGGTTAATCCGTGATGAATCCACACTTTTACTGTAGCTTATACGCGAACGCGAGCGAGACTACGCGTAACGCGAGAGCGCGTACAATTCGTCATGCCTGTGTGCGTATGCAAGCTTTACAAGTTGAATTCAGTATTTTATTGTTGATGTGAGGCTGAGTGACAATGATTAACTGACATTCCTTGTGAAATAATCATGTGAATTAGACGATCTTTAGCTTCTTTTCGTTGTTGAAAGGGATTCAATCATGTTCCACCGTTGTGATCCAAAATTTACCAATTACTTTTGTTGCGAAATTTCGCAATATTATAATTATTTGTTTTAAAATTTGTTAAAATGCTAGTGGAAGGAATAGATTTATCAAAGTATATTATAGAGATGTTGCATCACCATGATAACTGCCTGCTTTGTTCCGGGGGATTGTATTGATCTGATGAGCTGAATGTGGGGGGGGGGGGGGGGGGCGTGTGGAGGGGGGAGGGGGGGGTGTGCGTACATGTGCTTATTCAGTGGCTTAGCCAAAGAAACTGAGATACCCTTTTAAAATGGGTTGAAATCTTGGCCGTTCGTACATTGGGCTATTCCACTTGAAATTCACACTACCCCTGTGGAAGATTTTGGAAATGTCGTCCACAGGGGGAGTATGTTTTTCAAATGTAATTGGTCAGGGTTAATCATTTTCAAACCCATACTCCTCCTGTGGCTTTACCTATATCTTCCACAACTGGAGTGAGTATTTCAAATGGAAGTTGCCCAATTGTCTATTCTATTCAAAATTCATACTCCCTCTGTGGAAGACTTTAGCTAAATCTTCCACAAGGGTAGTGTGGATTTTAAATGGAATGGCCCATTTGCAACTGTGTACATTCCTGGTATCGACAAGCTAATTGCCACTGCATTCGTTGATGGGTGGAGTGGGACGCGTGTACAAGTGTGTCTGTACATTAGTTTGTAGATAACAAATGGGTGGAGCCTGTGCAAGGTATTGGTCTCAAGTGTAAGGGCAACAGACTTTTAGTGGGTGTAGAATATTCGACGTAATATGTCTTCGTTCTATTATCAGTAATGTTTAAAATTCTAACGAATGTTGAACTACGTACGGTAAAATCAATAATAGGCCCCCTATATTGCCACCAAACATTCGACATAACATATAATTTATTTGTCGTCAACAAAATTAGTATTCATTAGAAGATAAAAATGAATTGAAATAGATTGGATAACGAATAATTGTCGGTTAGTTTTGTGGGATTCATTATCGAACCCCAACGGTGGGGTTCATTATCGAACCCCAATGGTTTTAGCTTGTATTTATATTATTTATTAACACAGGCCTATTTGTTTGTGTGATATTTCAAGCGTTTTAAAATTTCAAAATAATCCCATTCAATTACACGATTGACGATGAAAATTTACTGAATTTAAAGGATGCACGGCGACCACCACCTGTTGTCTACGTCAAATATTGGAGTCTGTATGACCCTTAACTCTGACACGTGCGTTGTTCAAAGACAAAGGCCGGGGACAAAGGCTATTGATGAGCAACATGTCTGTCATAGTTAGCAGTCAGAGAGGATGCGATTTTCAAACGTACGTATCGTACGCCTGTAGATCTATTCAAAGTCTCATCACATGAGAGTGAGTTTGATCAGGGCTGTCAACTTTTTTGGAATTGCTTGGCGTGAGACAAAGGCGTACCGGGATTTGCCGACTACAATGTTCATTTTGACCAGTGATTATTTGAGCCATGGCCATCGTTAATCTGAAAAGCGGGGGAGGGGGGTAGTGACAACAATTTATTTTGACGATGCGTGAGATTTAACTCATTTTAAAGCTTTTTGCGTGAGATTTACTACCTAGGCGTGAGATTATACTACCTTGGCCTGACCCAATGCGTGAGACTCACGGCCAATGGGTGAGAGTTGACAGCCCTGGTTTGATACGTACGCTTGGACATTGCAACCTCTCCATTATGGTGTTACCAGATTGGCCATGCAGTAGGCAAGGTAACATAGACGATGTTAGAAATTGTAGATTACATAAGTCCATGTAACACAAATGTCCGGCCCTTTTGAACAAATTAAGGAGGAGGATATTTTTTAGAATGCAAAAAAAGAAAATTAAATACAGAAATTTTGAGTTTAAATTATAACAACATGCAGTAGGGCCTAATATGGAAGTAGTTAGTGTAAGTAAC